>NW_006409097.1:235401-237301 GCF_000296735.1 Chrysochloris asiatica
CCTAGGACCATCAAGAGAGGAATGCACAAGCAGAGTGAGGGAAGCAGTGCCAGAGATGGGGCATGGAGAGAGGGAGTGGCTGAGGACTCTAGATTCATGGACTAAGAAGAGAAGGACTAAGAGCTGGTGGCCAGCAGACTTGCAGAATGTACCCTTTGGAAATGACAAGCTATGGACAACATTGTAGAAAATGAGCATTCCAGAACACTTAATTGTGCTCATAAGGTACCTGTACATAGACCAAGAAGAAATTGTTCAAACAGAACAAGGGAACACCGAATGGTTTAAAATTAGGAAAGTTGGGCACCATGTCGTGGTTCAAACTCATTAGCTGCTTCTTGGATACCCTATACAAGGTTGTTATGAGTCAGAACTGACTCAATGGCACTTAACAACACAGCAACATTGAATCTGTACCATGAGCAAATAATATGAGAAGCTGGATTATATGAAGAAAAATGTGAGGGAAGGCTCATTAACAACCTCTGATATACAGATGATACAACCTTGCTTGCTGAAAGTAAAGATGATTTAAAATACTTATTGATGAAGATCAAAGGCCACAGCCTTAGCTATGGGTTGCACTTCGATGTAAAGTAAACCTAAATCCTCACCACTGGATCAATAAACAAAATCCATATAAATGGAGAAAAGTTTGACCTTGTCAAAAACTTCGTTTTACTCAGATCAATTGTCAACACTTATAGAAGCAGCAGTCTACAAATTAAACAACATATCACATTAAGCAAATCTGCTCCAAGAGACCCCTTTAAAGAGCAAAGATGTAAGTTTGTGGACTAAGTCTTGGACCAAGCTACTGATACAAGCCATGGTATTTTCAATAACCTCATATGCATCATTAAAGGAGATCATAGAACAATTGATGCATTTGAGTTGTGGTGTTTGAGAAGAATATTAAAATTACCAGGACTGCCAAAAGAACAAACAGATCTGTGTTGGAAGGAGCACAGCTAGAGTGCTCCTTGGAAGCCAGGATGGTCAGACTTCATCTCTCATACTTTGAACATATTGTCAGGAACACCAGTCCCTGGAGATAGATATCATGCTTGGTAAAATGTAGGGTTGGAGAAACAGAGAAAGACCTCCAATGAAATGAATTGGCCCAGGGGCAGTTGCAGTGGTCTTAGACATAGCAATTGTGAGGTTGATGCATGACCAGCAGTGTTTCATTCTGTTGTGCATAGGGGTTGCTAAGAGTCAGTATTGACTAGATGGAACCTAGCAACAACATTAATAAAGGCTTTCAGTCTACTTAATAGGAGCCATTGCTTTTAGTGGAAAGGCATACTTGAACTAGAAGAAAAAAGCCATTTCTCAGCTCTGATTGCTAATTAGAATATTTGAGTCCCAATCAGACTGCCACAGCCAATTTAAATTCCTGCTGTTCATATTCATACAAGGTCAAACTAGAGTTCAGCATTTAAGTTAAATGTAGTAAAGTACAGTTCTATCCAACACCTAACTGAAACTAATAAGAGGCGCAACAGGAAAACTGAACTGCCAAGGTCCTGACCCTTGAATTCTTGAACATAATGAAATGTTTGTGTGTATGTGTGGTTACATCTAAGATTTTTGTGATTTTCTACATCTCAATAGTAACAGTATCTAATTATGATCTTGAAAAATATACAGCTGGAATTATTCAGATAATATTTTATGAGACATTTTCAACCATGTTAGTGAGTGAAATAAAAATATAATTTTCTGTTCTTGATTTAACCTAATTATAAATATTTACTGAATTTGTTTTTCTTCTTCTTTAAAAACTACAGTTATTTTCAATCTAATATCAGGAGGCACTCACTCATCTCTGCCAGGAAATTTGGAAGACAACTGTCTGGCCGACTGATTGGAAGAGATCAATGTTTGTGCCCATTCC
>NW_006409097.1:238632-239867 GCF_000296735.1 Chrysochloris asiatica
ATTGGCTAGCAGTTTACTGTAATTTACCAGTTTAAAACACAATTTATTATC
The DNA here is from genome assembly GCF_000296735.1 of Chrysochloris asiatica. Taxonomy (NCBI): domain Eukaryota; kingdom Metazoa; phylum Chordata; class Mammalia; order Afrosoricida; family Chrysochloridae; genus Chrysochloris; species Chrysochloris asiatica. Next base: position 238,684 of record NW_006409097.1, read on the forward strand.
TCACAATTGTAGAAGTTCTGACAACAGGACTGGGTCCTCTGTTCAGGGTCTCACCCAGCAGAAACTATGAGTTTAGCAGAAGTGAGCTCTCTCATTTGGAGGCTCTGGGAAACTGTCTGCTTTCGCACTTATTTGATTGTTGGCAGAATTTCTTGTGGTTGTAAGACTAAGGTCCTCAATTTTTTTGCTGACTGTCAGCAGAGGCTGTTCTTCACTTCTATAGGACTCTCATAATTTTCTGTTACATGGTCTGCTGTAGAGCATAGTTTCTCCAAGGCCAGCTGGAGAATATCTCTATCTTAAAAGTTGTTCCCTTTGTGAGAGATGTTGTCGATACCGACAAATGATCAAGTAATCCAATCTGTACTCATTTTAGTGAGAGTGAGGGTTTTTTTATTTGATTTTGAAAAATCAGGTGCCCAACCCAGTAGACAGGGGCAGACAGGTTGCACTGCTGGCCTGCAAACAGTTTTATTTCCCTGCCTTGAAAAAGTCCCTCCTCCAGTTCCCCTTTTACTGGGTATTATGGAGTTTATAATCTCCTCCCAAGGTTACCTACTAGTCCTTACTGGGAACATTCTCATTTAAAGTTAGTTTCCCCCTTTCCCTATGAACTTCCCCTATGTTTTTGATGAGTATATTCTTTTTTTTAAAGTTCCTAGCTGGTCAAACTAGTTCTTCCCCTCCACTGAACTCCTTCTGTTATGCTAGCCTGCTTCCCCCAAGACTCCCTTTAATCCTAAAGATGGACCATGCCAACAAATGTTATTTCTCATAAATTCTCCCCCTTTCTTTTTAACATTTGTCAGTCTCATTTTCATCAATACTTCTCCAATTTATCTAGCATCTGTTGGCTCTCTTCCTCATAAAGTGTATCATCTCTGGCTGTCCCAAAAGTAGAGCTAATTATGCCTATATTAGACTGCATCAGTATAGGAATAAGCACATACCAATTGCAAAATCTCTGGGAATCCTGGCCTAGTTCCCTAACGATTACATTCCACTCTTGTCAACTTCATACCTATAAACTATATGCTTAATTTCTAAATAAAGAAAATTGTATTTGTGCCTGACATGACATAACTAACCAAAAATGCACTGGCTCCATTTTCCTCTTATATTTCACAAATCAACAAAACAGAAATATTTGATGCACACATAAATGTCCAGTCTCCAGCCCATAG
>NW_006409097.1:240152-243259 GCF_000296735.1 Chrysochloris asiatica
AATCTTATCAGCATCATTCCAAACCCCTTTTCACCAGATCCATCTGGAAAAGAGGAAAACTAATCAGTAGGAATTTTCCCCTTGATGCCTCATTCTAAAACCAAGGACACACATGAAAATTTGTCAAGTCAGACACTTCATGCATTTATAGCAATTGTTGTTGTTAAGTGCCATTGAGTTGATTGATTCCAACCCACAGTGACTCTATATAGGAATTCCAAGGAGCAGCTGGTGAGCTTGAATAGCCAACCTTGCAGTTCAAATGGCTTTGCAGTCTGATGCATTAACCCGCAGTGTTAAATTGCTCATCCTAACCCACCCAGTACACTGAGAAGACATGCATGTTCCCTGATCCAAAGATACTTCCGTTCTGATTGGGATTTTGAGGAACTGCATCCATAAACAAAAGTCCAGTCCATCAAATTGTAGCAACTGATGCTTGTTCAGAGTATTCAAACATCTTCATATTCATCTGAACAGGTTCTAGTCAGCTCAACAATGCTAGCTATCCAAGCCAGGTCAAAGGAGTACCAGCTGCAAGTTTGGGAGTTCACACATACCTCCCTGCATTTCAAAACAGTAAATCTTCCTTCTTATTTCATCTCAAGGTCAATGGTGCCATTCAAAAGTAGAACCAGGTGATCATCAGCAAGTATATTGCTCATTGGTTCCCTTCAACTGTCAGTCCTAGAAGGGGGTTTTCTTTGATAGGCCAACTTTCCTCGCCTTGAAGCCTCTGAAGCTCAAAATACCAAACTGTCTGCCTTTTATTTATTTTTTTGCTTTATTGCAATCACAAATCTGTTCTTTCAACAGTTCTGGGTTAGTGTGCATGTCTTTTCAAATGCAAATGTCTCAGCTCTGAAGTTCTGGGTGGAGTTCAAGATTCCACCTTAAAGTTCTAGCAAATCCAATCAAGTATAGGCCTAAGCCCAGTTTCCAAACTTTCTGTAATCATAATTCCCAATATTCCTACTATGCACATATGTCTATTTTATAGTAACAAGCAGGAGAAGCCAATACTCGTAAGGCAGTCAAACACATTTACCTTTTAAAACACTCAAGTTCAATCTTTCCCTCCACCTTGGACTAACCCCATTCATATGCATATGGACTTGGGCCTCTGGTAGGATCCAGTAGGCCCTAACCACAGATCAGCTCACTTCTCTATGCAGCATGACATTCAGCTGAAACATTGTATCCCATTCCCCTTCATTCTTTCTTCCACAAAACCTTACAATTTCTTAGGACTGGAGCCATTTCAATGACTCCTACTCACAGTGCCAAATGCTTAAACCAAGTAGGGACAATGTCTGCAATGGTCTACTAATATGAGAAAAGTGAGGATTGAGGCAGCTAAAATTTTCCACTTTCTAAACCAACCTTCTAACCAGTCAGTAAAAGGGTCACTAATTCCAATGTTTTCAGCCAGTTCATTAGCTAGGGTGCTTAATTTTATTAAGGCCTTTGTGATAGTTCCATGAGGAGCTGTGTTGTTAGGGCTAAAGGTACTACACTTAGCTCCCTATATTACACATACACCTCTCTTTTCACCTAGCAACATGTCTAGTGCAATTCTATTCTGTTTTCCCAAGCCATCTGGCTAGTGGCAGATAACTGGCTAGCTACTCATTGTAGGGCATCTCTGGTGTAGTGGTTGGTTAATTAATTCAGTCTACCTTTTTTTTTTTAATGCTTTATTGTGAATTATATGATAGTTTACATGGGAGAACATTAGCTTCACATTCATCCTACCATATATCATTTCCTTGCCATGGTTACAATCCCTTCCATGCATCATCAACCAACCAAAGGGTATACCCTGCAAGCTTGCTCCCCGGTCGTCAACACACAGTTCCTCTCCCTCTCTGGGTTCAAAGTCCTCAGCCGTTCCATCTCTCCACTACCTTTTTTAAGACCATCAGAAAAGTATATTCTCAAACCCTGCTGTTACTCAATTCTTAGCTTTAAGCTCATTAGGAATTCTTCTAGGGGCTCTAATGGAGTTTATATAAATATATGGATCAAGAGATCCAGGAAGAAATCTCTGGGCTCAAGATTTCTCATGTTGCTCAGGTTTCTTGTGGAATGCTAGGGTGAAGGGAATTGCCAGCTGGACCCAAGTGCATGTCCCAGTCCAACCAGATGGCAGCAAATCTTGAATATTCCCTTTTCCACAATACTCTGAAGCCTAATAGGACACTGCTAGGTTCACCAGCGACACTTTGGATATGAGTGCAAGTGGTCAATTCTCCTACAGGCACTGTGACCTCTGCTCCCTACCTTGAAAGATAGGAAGAGTGGTTCATCATTCTTACGGAAAGGAAGGAATTGTCTTTGACAAGCCCTTACAAGTTTCATTTGCTGTGCAAACATGGCAATCACTTTTGTTGAGAATCTTTACTGAATGTTTAACCCATTCTACCCAAGCTTTCACTTCTAAATCTTGTTTCTAGCTCTAATGTTTATCTTATGTCTTTTACCTCAATCACTTCCACTCTTTTAGGGTCAATTTTCAGCCCACAGGGTCCTGTCTAGATTTGTGAGCATCCATTCCATAAATGCAGTTTGATACTCCTGATTCTCTGTCATTGACAGTGGGGACATTAATTGAGATAAGCATTGGTCCTCCAATTTCCTGCAGGATAAATCTTGGCAAACACCTAATTTGACGGTTTAAGGGAATGATGCCATAGTTACAACTACTATCAACCTGACTGGCTGGTCATAGGCAAAAGCCCCTTGCACCTCCCCATGGTAATGATACATTTTAGCCATATTAGCTTTCAGGCCCACCCCACCTTGTCAGGTACAGGTTAGAATTCCTGGGCCCTAGGCCTCTCTTACTATGACTCCATATCCACGCCTTGAGTCTTCTCTTATTAAACAGGAACCAATGAAGTGGGTAGGACATCTCTAGTCCAACAAGAGTAGTAATACTGAGAAGAACAGTCTGTAGACAAAGATAAGGATATCAAGACCTAGAACCTTAATAGAAGCAGACAATGCATGAAGATAAGGTCTAGAGCTGACAACTGCAGAAGGCACTCCATTTCCAAGAAGCCTGCACACCTTTACTTAAAATTGATAAATATTCAACATACTAC
>NW_006409097.1:243934-244517 GCF_000296735.1 Chrysochloris asiatica
CCATCCCTGTCAATTCTGTGTAACGAGGAGATGGGAATGATCCTTGCTGTAAATATTTGTTCCCTCTTTTGAGCTACTATATCCATAAGTATAGGTCAGGTCAAGTTCATCACATTGTAGCAGGTTACTCTTTTTTTCTTCTTCTTCTTCTAGTTGAGTTCTGATTATTCAGCCATTGGAGCCAGGTCAAGTGAGTACTATCTGCAAGTATGGGTGTTCTTGTGTATCGCCCCTCACTTCATATAAGCTAGACACTTCACTCTCCACTCTAGTCCTCTGTGGCCATGTCCCTGTCTCTGGGCCCAGGAGTCCCCAGGTCTTGCCATACTGCTGGCCAAGAAAGTCTCAACCCAAGTTGACAGGATTCTATGGAATGTGGTCGGACTTAGCTCACAATTTCATTGCTGCTTTTTCCCCACTTCCTCTTATTGGTGACCAGTGTGGCCACCAGTAAGACCACATGCCTGCTTATTTATTCCCTTTGAGTCTTAGTCTTTTAAGGGGTTTGCTGTGAGGGGACCCAACCACTTGCCTTGATGGCTCCCAGGCGAACAACTTGCTTGTTCTTGCAGTAGTCAATCAG
>NW_006409097.1:263410-263931 GCF_000296735.1 Chrysochloris asiatica
TCAGATTTTTCTACCGGTTGACCCAGGAAACTGATGCCCTGTACCTTATACTAGATCCAAAACTCTGGAGGTGCTCCAGGAAAGTGCCTTCTCTGGTTTTTCCACATCTCTGCTGCGAAGCCTCTCCTACCTGTCTCTGCTTCTCCCACCCCAAAACTGGAAAGCCTTAAAGTATACTTTTGCTTTGACTTAATCTATACTCCCCAATTCTACCAGTTTTTCTGAGAAACAGCGACTCAGTAGGACTAATTCTTTAGGCCTTCGAAAGTGAGGGGGACCAGGGAAAAATGTGACTATCTGGCAGTGGTATGGCAAAGCAGTCTCTCAGACTCTTTCAGGGTCACTTTAAGAGGCTCCCTGAGTGTAGGATGTGCTCCCACAGGTAACTACTTTTCCCTTGGGGAGAGTCCCTCTTCACAAGTACCTTTACTTGAGTATAGTGAGTCCACACCTTCTTCACAGTCTGAACAGTTGTTTCAGTGGTCAACCACATCTGGTAAAGGCCTTCCTCCCAGTCCTGC
>NW_006409097.1:264387-268943 GCF_000296735.1 Chrysochloris asiatica
ATTCAGAAAGAATATTGGTACACCAAATATCTTTTAAAACAGTGTTACGTTCTAGAAGATATGAAGCATTAATACAAATAAAAAATTAAAAACACACACATCAAGTCTAGAGCAATGTATAATTTAAAAAATTACTATCACACCTGCTTAAAAAATCCTTAACCACCTTTTAAATGAATTAATTTATATCATTTGATTGCAGAGAGCTTATTAAAGATATTAAAACAGAACAAAACAATTTTCAGTGCCAGACATACATTTAAGTATTAAACTTTGAATGTGCAAACTCAGAATTTTGCATTGTAAGTTCAAATAGTCTATGCCTACATTTATCTTAAGAATTATATTGGAAAACTACCATATCCCCCAGCCCCAAGTAGTAATAATCCCTAAGTATTTTATTATTGGCTGCAGACCCTTTCTCCCTTCTATGGGATAGGGTATTGTCTTCCATGAACCACCTCTCCTGTGTTTTGTTTTTTTCAGTTCCAATTTATTGAATCCAGAACACAGATGGTGAATGGGTTGGCGATTTTGGCCTAATAAAACAATAATATTTAATCATCTTTTGTTTATCTTTTTCCCAGGTTCAGGGATTATCTCCCCAAGCCCTCAATATTCTCCCCAAAAGACTGTGAGGAGGAATGTTTGTGGGAGTCTCTTCTGATCTCCCTTCTTCCCTTTGCATAATATTCTTGTTTCCCATTTTCAATTCATCTTGGTGTCTGAGTTTCCCTATATGCTCAACCCTAGAGGTTTCTTGCACATACACCCCAAGATTTTGCTTCGTTCATCTCTGACTGGATTAGGACTCCAACTAGCTTTGCATCAAAGATGCATCTCAGTCACACAATGATCCCTGAAGATGCCTGAGCATTAAAGCAATACTTACAGTCCAATTTTCCTATTCTGTCCTGTGCATAGATTGCCTGGTTGCCACGGTTACTCTGGTCTCAGTCCTTCTCTCTCTCTCACTAATTCTGATCATCTTTTAATTGTCTTGGGTCTTTTTCTGGCTCTAACTGGGAGGCAATCACTTTTGTGGAGTAGACCACTGAAAACAAGGTGGGACGTGTCTCCTTTTCCACCAGGGCTGCCACTCCAAGCTTGCAGAAAATCCCAGATGGGCCCCCAAATTTGTAAAAACTGTCGATATTGACAAATGCTCAAATAATCTAGTTTGTACTCATTTTAGTGAGAGTGAGCTTTTCTTTATTTAATTTTGCAAAATTGCGTGCTCAAGCCAATAGAAATGGACAGATGCAAGGAATGGCTGGCCCACTAACAGTTTAGTCCCCTGTCTCACAAAAGCTTCTCCTTCAGTTCCCCTTTTACTGAGTTTCATGGAGTTTAAAATCTCCTCTCAAAGTCACCTACTAGCCCTTACTGGGAGCATTCTCATTCAAAATTAGTTTCCCCCTTTCCTCAAGAACTTCCCCTATTTCGTTGATGGGGTGTATTGTTAAAGTTCTTAACTGGTCAAACTAGTTCTTATACTTAACTAAACTCCTTTTGTTATGCTAGCCTGCTACTCCCAAGACTCCCTTTAATCCTAAAGATGGACTAGGCCAACAACAGTTATGTCTCATACCTTATCTCTGACTTCTAGATTCAGATTTTAATGGACCTGTGTGCTTAGATCAATACCACTGTTATTTCCCTTACTTAAAGTCAACTGTGCTATCTAACAGAGATTATTCACAAGAACAAATCTATTATGTTTACAGTTCAAGGATTATGTACAAGTATTCACTGTTGTTGTTATTAAGTGCTATCCAGTACAGTCCGACTCATAGTGACTTTGTATAGTGTTTCTGAAGAGCGGATGGTGAGTTTGAAAGACCTGTCATCAGTGCATATACTAGAATTTCACCTATCACAAGTCCTAAGGTCATTGTGTTCTCACATTTGAATGATAATTTGGCTAGATACAAATGAAAGCTTTAAAAAAAAAAAAAGAACTATTTTTAATTATTGTTCTATTGTCTAATTGTATCTAGTATTGTTGTTGTTTTGTGCCTTGGAGTCGATTCCGACTCATAGCGACCCTGCACAGGGTTTCCGAGGCTGTAAACCTTTACAGGAGCAAAAAGTCTCATCTTTCTCCCACGGAACATCTGGTAGCTTCAAACTGCCTACCCTGAGGTTCGCAGCCCGATTTGTAACCACTAAGCTACCAGAGCTCTAGAGCTCCTTGTATCTTGTATTGTTGTTGTTATGTGCCGTCGAGTTGGTTCCGACCCATAGCGACCCTGAACAGGGTTTCCGAGGCTGTAAACATTTACGGGAGCAGATAGCTCCTGCGGAACCGCTGGTAATTTCAAACTGCTGACCTTGTGGTTCGCAGCCAGATTCATAACCACTACGCTACCAGAGCTCCTTTAAAAATTTGATCTACATCATTATGCTTTTTTTGTAGTTGAACTGCACTTTTCATTCTGAAAGCCATTAGAATTTATCATTAGTTGTCTTAAATATCACTGAACTGTGACTAGATAAAAAGTTCTACTTTTCTCTTTTGTTTGATATACATTTTTCTCTTTCTCTATGAATCCTTTGGTGTTTTATTTCATAAAAGTTATCGTCATTGTTTCTTAAGTTACTTACTTTTATTTATTTATTTATTTTTGAAGGAGAGAGTCCTTTAACCTGGAATTTCTTCAGTTCCCTCAGCTTGAGAAATACTGAGCGTGTTATTCCCTTTTGGTTTCCTAACTCCAGATAGCTGCACATTTCATTATAATATTTGATTTTGTCTTTCTCAGCTGCCCTTTGAAACGTTCTATTCAGCTCTTTTACCTCCTCATTTCTTCCAGTTGCTTTAGTAGTTCTACACTGGAGAGCAATTTTCAGTCCCTTATGACATTTATTTTGATCTTTTCTGTCTTTCTCGTCTTCTTAATGACCTTGTGCTTTTTTCCTGTGTGATGCTCTGGATTTCATACCACAATTCTTCTGGTCGCACTTAGGCTCTTGTGGCCTTTTAAAAATTTTCTTCAGCTTCAGCCTGAACTTGGAAAGAAAACAAAAATCTTCAGACCTGGACCAATAAATAACATCAAGATAAATGGAGAAAAGATTGAAGTTGTCAAAAACTTCATTTTTTTCAGCTTGACCATCAACAGTCATGGAAGCGGCAGTCGAGAAATCAAATGACATAATGTATTAGGCAAATCTGCTATACAAGACCTCTTTAAAGTGTTTCAGAACAAAGATATCAGTTTGAGGACTAAGGTACATCTGACCCAAGCCATGGTATTTTCAGTAACCTCATATGCATGTGAAAACTGGACAATTAATAATAAAGACTGTAGAACAATTGATGAATTTGAGTTATTGTGTTGGATGAGAATATTGAAGGCACCATGGACTACCAAAAGAACAAGCCTGTGTTGAAAAACATGCAGCCAGACTTTGATAATATGTACTTCGGACATATAATCAGGAGGGACCAATCTCCGGAGAAGGATATCATGCTTGGTAAAGTGGAGGGTGAGAAAAATGAGGACAACCCCCAACAAGATGGCTTGGCACCGTGGCAGCAACAATGGGTTCAAGTGTAGTAACAACTGTGAGCTTGGCACAGGACCACACAGTATTTAGTTCTGTTGTACATAAGATCACTATGAGTAAGTATTGACTCGATGTCACCTAACAACAATAGCATTGCCTGAATAGTTGTATGTCTTAGTAATGTAATGCTGTCATAACAGAAATACCTCAAGTATATGGCTTTAACAACCAGAAATCTATTCTCTCATAGTTTAGGTGGCTAGACTTCCAAGTTAAGATTGCCAGATCTTGGAGAAGGTTTCTATTTGTCGGCTTTCTGGAAACTTCCTTGCCTCCTTTCAGCGTCTGTATCTCCAGCATTTCTTTGAGATCTCCATACAACTTTACATCAATCTTTCCCAGGATCTAGGAGTTTCACAGTGCAGGTTGAAAGGACACACTCTACTTTTCACTTTTCTATCTTGGTGGTAGTAGATACCTCTTTCTCTGCTTAAGGCTGTCTCTTTTGATCTCTCAGAAGTTCAAACCTATCAGCCACTCCTCAGAAACGCTATATAGGGTCACTATGAGTCAGAACTGACTGGAAGGCACTTAACAAAAACAATAACAAGATAAAAGGTGTGGCAATGCCACACCCTTGGGAATCTCCATACATAGGGTTAATGTGGTTGTGGGATTAAGGGTGGAGTACAGTCACTCTGATAAGCAAATAACAAGTTTGCAAGTTTGAGTCCACCAGCCAATTCTTGGTACAAAGATGAGGCTTTCTGCTCCTGATAAGATTTACAACCTCAGAAATCCAATACAGTGGTCACTATGAGTTGGAACCAATTTGACAACAACAACAACAATACCACTCTTAACCCTCTTGTTGATTTATCACATGTAAACAATCATGTGGGATATCTTAACTGCCAAACCACACTGGCTCAGAGAATCTTGGCCCAGTCAAGCTGACACAAAACCCTAACTATCACATTGTACTTCGTGTCATTTAACTTAATTCTATATTTTCTATTGCTTAGTACCTGGTGTTTTCTGAA
>NW_006409097.1:269043-270802 GCF_000296735.1 Chrysochloris asiatica
GCGGGAGAAAGATGAGGCTTTCTACTCCCGTAAGGATTTACACCCTCGGAAACCCTGTACAGGGTCGCTATGGGTCGGACCCGACTCGACGGCACTTAACAACAACAACAACAACAGTCACTCTGATAAGCAAATAACAAGTTTGCAAGTTTGAGCCCACCAGCCAATTCTTGGTACAAAGATGAGGCTTTCTGCTCCTGATAAGATTTACAACCTCAGAAACCCAATACAGTGGTCACTATGAGTTGGAACCAATTTGACAACAACAACAACAATACCACTCTTAACCCTCTTATTGATTTATCACATGTAAACAATCATGTGGGATATCTTAACTTCCAAACCACACTGGCTCAGAGAATCTTGGCCCAATCAAGCTGACACAAAACCCTAACTATCACATTGTACTTCATGTCATTTAACTTAATTCTATATTTTCTATTGCTTAGTACCTGGTGTTTTCTGAAAAAAATCCCCCAATTCTCTATTCAACTCATTATTATTCTATATCTATTATTCATCTAGTTCAAAAATTACCATTAACATTTTTTTAATGTTAACAAAACATTTATTTAAATGTTTTATCCTTCATAGATTTATTATTAATTTTTGTGTGTATGTTTTAAAAATTATTGCTAATTCTCATTTTATAAAGTTAATTTCTTCCCTTATATACTTTTGGAAACTTATTAAGATTACAAAAATAATTTAGTCAACATATTCTAATATTTTTTCTTTAGACAGCATTTGTGGTTCATTTGTTTTCTTCATTTTGAAATAATTTTCATTCTGAAGTGTCTGGTAGTTTAGTCTTTGGGCTTAAGTTTTTGTGTGTGTAAGTAGGAGCCCTGTTGGCAAAGTGGTTAAATGCTTAACAGAAAGCATGGCATTGAAACTTAGCAGAGTTCCTATGAGAGACAGAAGCATGAGGATCTGCTACCATTAAGATTATTCTTAGGAATCCTCTGAGGATGTTCTACTTTCTCACATTATTTGGCTGTTAATTAGAATTGAATTGATGGCACATACAACAGCAGTGGAAACAATAACTTTTGTAATAAAATATGTATTTAAAGAGCTGAACCATGATCTATGCCAGTTCCATGTTTTTAAGGAAAGTGGAGAGCATGATTCTTGGGACAGATGGACATTGTACCATATATTCCAGTCCTCTAGCCATCTCTCATTTACTTCCATCTCAGAGACATCTATTTACTTCCTTGGTTAAGGTTTTACTTTTAAGCCTTTAGGTAGAAACAGCATAGTCAAGAATGTCTTCCTTGTTCATAACCTACTCTCATTGGATGCTCATAGAGGGAGAGAGTAGAGGGGCACTACTCTTGATCTTAATGATCTCTTCAGTTATTTAAAAATCATTATTATAATTAATTTTTTTCATTATTCCTCTTTAACCTAATAACGCAAACACCCCAAACTACTTATGACTGGTGTTACACTCTTTAAAATAAAATGAATCAGGTAAAGGCAATCTCAATTAAACTTATGTTATCATTGATGTTGTTAAGTGCCTTCAAGTTGGGTCTGACTTATGAGGACACCCTATAGGATTTCCAAGACTGTAAATCTTGAGGGAGCAGAAAGTCTCATATTTCAGTGGGATAGAACCACTGACTTCATGGTTCACAGTCTTCTTGTTGTTGTTGTTAGGTGCCATCGAGTCAGTGCTGACTCATAGCAATCTTATGCACAGCAGAACGAAACACTGCCTGATCCTGGGCCAACCTCACTATTGTTGCCA
>NW_006409097.1:271642-274140 GCF_000296735.1 Chrysochloris asiatica
CTGCAGAATAGCTGGTAGTTTCGAACTGCCAACTTTGAGGTTAGCAGCCTGATTCGTAACCTCTGTGCTACCAGAACTCCCTTAATATCTTTTCATATCTCTGGAAAAAGTCAGTGTATTGGTAAAAGAAAGTATTCTTTCACCTGCAAATTAGAAATGTGATTAGTAATAGTCTCTTTATTACTGGTGTATGCCTGGTTCCATGCTGCAGTGTAACAATATCAACAAGGAACCAGAATCTGTCCATCTTTCTACCTTGAAAGTCTCAATAATTTTGCTTTCATCCCCAGTATTTTTCACTCATAGTTACAAGATGGCTACTCCAGCTTCATGCAGTGTGTCTTATACAACAGCATTCAAAGATATAAAAAAAGGTAATTTTTCAACTTTCATGTGTGTTTCTTTTTTATCAGAGAAGAAAACCTTCTTAAGTAGCTACTGACAGGGTTCTGTTATCCAAGAGTCAGTAACTTCCTCATACTCTACCTTCAAAGGAAGATAATAAAGCAATTCACACTAGTGTGAATATTCTAGATAATTCTAGGTAATTACTTAGAGTGAATATTCTTCATAATTGCTTTCTTAACTTCCTTTGAAGATATTGAATGCATATGTTTCTGACTGGATACCTGGAAGCAACTGGGCTTAACATTGGACAGCTAACCTAAAAGTAGACAGTTCAAATCCACCAGCTGCTGCACAGAAGAAAACTGAGACAATACCTCATGTAAAGATTTATTGGAAACCTTAGTAAGCAGTTCTACTCTGTCCAATAAGCACACAATAAGTATGAATGAACTTGATGGCAGTGAGTGAGAAATTGTGGGAATCACATACTTCAAACCAAGAAATTGAAGGGCAGGAAATTAGAGTAGATCAGATTAGAGTACATCTTTGATCCTTTGACCCTTTGACTTTTGGTTTGGCAATCAATAGCATATGCCAAGTAAAATCTGGTAAAAATACTATTTTAGACTTATTATTGTCATTGTAGATGTGGGAAATGAGGGCTCAGCATTTATTATACTGAAATGCCTTATTAAAAAATAATAAAAAAAGAAAAGTTCCTTAAAGACATGAGAAAAAAAAACAAAAACAATAGGATGTATAGATACCAATGGACTTCAGCGGGTCATTTATTATTACTTTAGTAACACTATGTAGAGTTTGGGATCTGCTTCTCAGTGGTGGTGATGGTGTTTGTGTTCTGATCCATTGTTGCTGTTATTTGGTACCATCGAGTAAGTACCGACTAATAGAGACACACACAACAAAATGAAACATTGCTCAGTCTCAGTAAACTTCACAATCATTGTTACACTTGAGCCCATTGTTACTTCCTTTTTTTCTCAAACCCTTCACTTTACTAAGCAATATATCCTTCTACAAGGACTAGTCTTTTTTGATAATATGGCTGAAATCTGAAAAAGTCTGGCCATCTTGGCTTCCAAGGAGCTTTCTGGCTGTACTTCTTCCAACATATATTGGTCTCTTCTTTTGGCAGTCCATGGTACTTTTAATATTCTTCTCCAACACCATAACTCAAATGTATTAAGTCTTCTGTGGTTTTCTTTATTCACTGTCCAACTTTCACATGCATATGACGTTATTGAAAATACCATGGCTGGGATCAGGCACACCTTAGTCCTCAAATTGACATCTTTTCCCTTGAACATTTTAAAGAGGTCTTGTGCAGCAGATTTGCCTAATGCAATACATTGTTTGATTTTTTTTTATTGTTGCTTCCATGAATGTTGATGGTTGACCCCAACAAAATGAAGTCTTTTACAGCTTCAATCTTTTCTCCATTTATTTTAATGTTATTTATTAACCCAGTGGTGAAGACTTTTGTTGTTGTTTTTTACATTGAGGTACAACCTAAACCAAAGGCTGTGGTATTTTATCTTTATCAGTAAGTATTTTAAGTTCTCTTGGCTTTCAGCAAGGAAGGATGTATCATCTGCATAACACAGGTTATTAATGAGTCTTCCTCCAATCCTGATGCCACATTCTTCTTCATATAATCCAGCTTCTTGGATTATTGATTTCAGAAGCTGTACATCTTTGTCAAGCAAAAACTGTCATCCTCCTCCTGAGGAGTGGTTGCTGGGCTCATATCACCAGCCTTGTGGTTCACAGTCCAGTGCTTATCCAACAGAACCACCACAATCAGTGTCAGGTTCAAATTTAATGTAACACTCAAAACTGATATGTAACAGATCAGCTCTCTGTTTTTTCAAATTTCTATTTGAAGTGAAATATAATTTTCAAGTGTTATTGTTGTTAGGTGCCATCGAGTTGATACCGACTAATAGCAACCTTATGCACAGCAGAACGAAACACTGCCTGATCCTGGACCAACCTCACTACTGTTGCCATGCATGAGCCCATAGATGCTGCCATTTGGCCAATCCATCTCATTGGGAGTCCTCCTTTTCTTCTCTGACCCTCCTCCTTACCAAACATGATATTGTTCTTCATTGACTGGTCCCTCCTGA
>NW_006409097.1:281035-285886 GCF_000296735.1 Chrysochloris asiatica
GTACAGTGTCCTACAGAATGTTCAGAAGGCATGAGGGACTAGTCAGCCCCAGAACAGAATTCCCTAGCAGGCCAGCAGCTGTGGCTTTGTGCCAACAGAGAGGGGTTGCCTCCTTCTCCTCCTAACACCCAGGCATTAACATGAAGTCCAAGGACGTCATTGTGGGGCCTAAGTTACAGTCTCACTAGCAGTAAGAAAAATCTTCCAAGGAGCCAGGATTGTGTGGATGAGGGAGGGTTTGTAGGCCTGAAGTGCAGAAGAATTACATTTCCCTTTTCTGGGGGTTGCAACCCATGGTCAGCGGAGATGTGGTTGAAGTCAGGTGATGTCCAGTCTTTAGCATTAGTGGATGTTAGTGGCATTGTTTTTGTCATGTACATGATTAAAACTCTGGCTCAGGGCATTTGCCATTGTGAGAAGAGCACTGGTCATAAGGACTCTGGATAGCTACTGTCTGGCTGATGAAATCCTGATGTTTCTGTGAAATCCTCAGGGTTTGATCCTACTCAACATTATCACTACAGTTTTATGTACAAGAAATAAGGATGTATTTATCCTAGTATTCAATGTAACAATGTCAATGTAATAAATATCGGAACCACAATGTGATTAACAGAAAAAACAAAAATGGATGCATTTTTATTTCTCCATTAAATTATATTCACTAGTAGGAGTCATGGTGTGGCGCTGTGGGTTAATGCGCCAGAGTGCAAAGCCATTTGAACTGCAAGGTCAGTGGTTCAAACTCACCAGCTGCTCCTCAGAAACCCTATACTGGGTCGCTATGGGTCAGGACTGACTTGATGGCACTTAACAACAACAATAAAAGTAGACTTAAACTTTCAAAGCTAAGCTCAAGGTTTATCTCACAACGGAAGAAAACAAAGGTACAAAGGTACCATTTAGAGCAAAGCGGCCAATAGTCTGTTCTGACTATAAAAGCTGAATTTCTCAGTCTCTCTAGCAAAGGAATAGCTATGTAAACCAGATGTAGTCGATGAAAAAAAAAAAAAAAAGCATTTAAAATTCATTTTATTTCAATCTTTTCATATCTAAAGAAACTTGCCTAGTTGACTTGATTATATACTTTATGAAGGGAAATCCCACAGTATTCTGAAGGGAAGTAATAAGAGAAAGGGAAAAAATCCAGCACCATATAGTCCTGGTGGTTACTAGAAAGATGCAGTTGAGGAAGAAGAGTGGGAAGAGTTAACATTCATCTTTACTCAGCCCCAAATATGTATAGTACAGGGATGTAGTTGACTGCATATATCAACAATACTACTTTACCTCCATATACTTGGACATATAATTTCACGGTGATTGACCACTATGGGTAGGATGACCAACCCTCCTCTTGATTTTAGACTCAACCAATTAATAAATTATTTTGGTCACCAGTTTGTGGTGGATGTGACATTTAGCCAGTGACGCTGGACTCAAGAAGTCTTCCTATCTCAATTTGCTTTCTCATGCCTCTTCCATTTCCAGAAAGGCAAGCCCCAGCTTGTGTCAGTGTATGAAAGGCATGGGAGTAGAATTGTGTTGCCTAGCACTTGACAAACAATTTAGATCAGCAAACACCCACTAAGCCCCACATGTGTGAATGTCCCTGACCAAGATTAATAGAGCTGCATAACTGATTTACAACTGACTTCATATATATGAGCAATAAACGTGTACTGCTGTTTACCTCAGAGATTTGATGACTGTTTGCTATGCAGCTTTAAGAAAAGATGGTATGGTTAGAGTCCTGGTGTGGCTTTGTAGGTTAAGCACTGGACTGTGAGATCAAAGGTTCAAACATACCAGCTGCTCAACTCATAGCAACCTTGTATAGGGTTTCTTCAGAGCATCTGGTGCATTTGAACCACCAACCTTGTGATTCAAACCAATCTTGAGGTTCAGTGCTTATCTTACATTGCCACACTTAGACTGGACTCCCAGAAATCCTATACAGGGTCACTATGAGTCGTAACTGACTTGACAGCACTTAATATCAACAACTGATATGAAGGTTTCAGGAATATGGAAATAGGTATGACACAGCCAGTGGTATGTTTCCTCAGGAATAATCGAGAAAAATTGTTAACTAGGAGCAATCTTCCAACATGGATGGAGCAATGGCAATCATTGGGCACATGTTATCGGCAAGCTTGATTCAGTCCCCTTGATCCTTTATTGACTGCAGGTGATGTACAAAGACTTCGATGACCCACAGGGCATGATAAGAGAAAGCAGAAATGCTAACAAAAGAGCCACTGAACCAAGACTCTTTAGATCTGGTATTTGGAAAACAGCAGCTTGCCTAAGGTGCACCATACAGTCAGCATATCCATGTGCATCACACACTAAGCAGGGACCATTCTAGGGAGCAGCCTCATTACTCCATGGTAGAAATCAGTGAAAAACCTTTCAGACCATCTTAAAATTTCTTAGGTCTTTACTTCACAGCAACAGAAAATGATGACCAGATTATTACTGAAATCATATGTTTATTTTCTCATCTAAAATTTCAATTGGCAGAGGTATCTTTAGTCCATTCTACTTATGAAACTCTTCCAGATCACTCATAGGAATACTACTGGTCCTATTGTTTTCATCCCTACACTCACATCTCAACTTTCCCACCTGACAAGTTCCTATACTTGAGAAGGAACGTCATTCCATAGTTAGAAATTAGAATGAAAATAAAATACTCTGGTGGTGGTGGTTATGTGCTGCCATCAGTTCCGACTCATAATGACCCTGCACAGGGTTTCTGAGGCTGTAAATCTTTATGGGAGCAGAAAGCCTCATCTTTTTCCCATGAACAACCGGTACTTTTGAACTGCTGACCCTGAGATTAGCAGCCTGATTCGTAACCAAGATGCTACCAGACCTCCTTAAGAAGCATAAAAAAGAGACATTAAGGTATGGGTGGTGCACTGACTTACTGATATGGCTTTTCTAGCATTAGTCTTTGTAATTTCCACCAGACAACTAGGTGGCACTATGTAGAATGAAAATATTTCTTCTCCTTCTAGGTCTAAGTAAGAAAAGTTGGGGAGAAGATGCTGATAGAATGATATAATTCACTTGTGAGTGAATATTGACAAGGTTATTATAACTGCAAAAACTTAGAAACCTAATGTGAAAACTGGCTACTTTTGTGATCCTGACTGATATAAAATAAGCTGTCTCAGAAACTAGAATGGAGTATTTAACTACTATAAAGAAAGAAGAACCAGGAGTGCAGTACATCTTTTGGACCCCCAAATCCCTGTGCGCTGAAGCTCTTGATCCAGTAGAAAGAGAAGTGGTGGCAGTAGAGGGGTTAGCACAAACAGCATGAATGAGAGCACTGATCTTCGAAGCCAAGCCCATTGTTGTTATTGTCAGTTAAGTGCCATCCAGTAGGTTCCACCTCTTAATCACACTGTGCACAACAGAATGAAACGCTTCCCATTCATGTGCATTCTCACAACTGTCGTTATGTTTGGGCCCGTTGTGGTTGCCATGTGTCAATTCATCTTGTTATGGGTCTTTCTCTTTTTTGCTGACCCTCCACTTATCCTGGTGAAGAGACAATATGCCCAAAGCATGATGTCCTGCTGAAGAGACAATATGCCCAAAGTATGAGAGATGAAGTCTCACCATACTCGCTTCTAAGGAGCATCTGGCTGTACTTCTGCCAACACAGATTTGTTTGTTCTTCTGGCAGTCTGTGGTGCTTTAAATATTTTCCCCAAAAAAACCATAATTCAAGTGTGTCGATTCTTCCATAGTCTTCCTAATTAATTGTCCAAATTGCATAGGCATATGGGGTGATTGAAATACCATGGCTTGGATCAGTTGCACCTTAATCCTCAAACTGACATCTTTGCTCTTTCACACTTTAAAAAGGCTTTTAGCATCAGATTTGCCCAATGCAAATCATTTGATTTCTTGATTGCTACTTCCATGAGTGTTGATTATGGATCCAAGCAAAAGGTTTTGACAACTTCAATCTTTTCTCCATATTTCATGCTATGTATTGGTCCAGTCATGAAAATTTTTATTTTCTTTATATTCAAGTGCAATCCATACTGAATACTGTGGTTTGTGATCTACACCAATACCAGTAAGCATTTCAAGTCCTTGTTGCTTTCAGCTGGCAAGTTTTGTCATCTGCATATTGTAGATAATTAATGAGTCTTCCTTCAATCCTAATGTAATGTTCTTTTTCATACAATCCAGTGTCTTGGATTATTTGCTCAACATATAGTTTGAGTAAGTACATTGAAAGGATAGAACCCTGATGCACAACTTTCCTGATTTTAAACCATTCCGTATTCCCTTGTTCTAGTCTAATGACTATCTCTTTGTCAATGTACAGGTTAATGAGGTGTTCTGGAATACCATCCTTCATAATGCTGCGCACAATTTGTTATGATCCCCATTGTCAAATGCCTTTGCATTGTCAATAAAGCACAAGTAAATATATTTTTGGTACTCTGACATTAACATTGATATCTATAGTGCCATGTCCTTTTCTGAATCCAGCTTGAATTTCTGGCAGCAACATGCCAATGCACTGATGTTGTTGTTGTTAGGTGCCATTGAGTCAATACTGACTCATAGTGACCTTATGCACAACAGAAGGAAACATTGCCCAGTCCTGGGCCAACCTCATTATTGTTGCCACGCTTGAGCCCATCGATGCTACCACTTTGCCAGTCCATCTCACTGGGGGTCTTCCTCTTTTTCTCCGACCTTCCACATTATCAAACATGATATCTTTCTCCAGTGACCAGTCCCTCCTGACAATATGTCCAAAATATGAGAGATGAAGTTTGGCCATCCTGGCCTCCAAGGAGCACTCTGGCTGCA
>NW_006409097.1:285986-289736 GCF_000296735.1 Chrysochloris asiatica
TTTAAAAAGGTCTTATGCAGCAGATTTGCCTAATGCAACACATCATTTGATTTTTTGACTGCTGCTTCCGTGTGTGTTGATAGTTGATCCAAGAAGAATGAAGTCCTTGACCACTTCAATATTTTCTCCATTGATAAGAATGTTTTTTATTCTTATGTGAATAAACATGTGAATGTAATTTTCAAGTGCACTGAATGAATAATGTTTATATATTTACTGATAAAGTTCAATGACCACAGCTTACAGTATAGACTGCACATCAATGTAAAGAAAACAAAAACTCCTCACAATTGGACTAATAAATAACATAATAAATTATTTTGTTATTTTATTCAAGTTGAAGTTTTCAAATACTTCATATTGCTTGCATCCACTATCAACACTCATGGAAACAGAAGTCAAATAAATGAAGTACTATGTTAGACATATCTGTTGCACAAAGCCTCTTCAAAGTGTTCAAGTTTGAGGACTAAGGTGCACCTGACTCAAGTCATGATATTTTCAGTCACCTCATATGTATGTAAAAGTTGGACAACAAGTAAGAAAGACTAGAAAACTGGATGCATTTGAATTATGGTGTGGGAAAAGTATATTGAAAGTACCATGGACTGCCAGAAGAATAAACAAATCTGTTGAACAAAGTAAATCCAGAATGCACCTTAGAAGCCAGGATGGCTAAACTTTTTCTTTCATATTTTGGACATGCTATCAGAAGTGACAAGTACCTGGAGAAGGACATACTTCTTGGTAAAGTGGAGGGTCAGTGAAAAAGAAAAAGAGCCCAGAGAGTTGGATTGACATAGTGGCAGCAGCAATGGACTCAAGTGTAGCAGCAATTGTGAGGATGAGGCAGGACTGGGCAGTGTTTTATACTGTTGTTCAATGGGTCTCCATGAGTTGGAACCGACTCAACAGCACCAAACAACAACAACAGCAACAACACCATACCAGTTGTTGTCCTGGTGTGGTGATGTAGGATAAGCACTTGATTGCAAACTGTAAAGTTGGTGATTCAAACCCATCAGCTGCTCCTCAGAAATCCTATACATGTTTGCTATGAGTGCAGACCAACTGGACAGCACTTAACATCAACAACAAAGTAAAGGGTCAGTGACAGAGGAAAACCCTCAGTGAGATGGATCACCATAGTGGCTACAACAATAGGCTTGAGGATAACAATTAAGAGGATGGCACAGGACCAGCTAGTGTTTTGTTCCGCTGCACATAGGGTCTCTACAAGTTGGGTCAGACTTGATGGTGTCTAACAAAAACAAGAACATAGGACCAGTGTAATATTAACAAGATGAAAATCAAAAACCAAACTCACTACCATCAAGTTGATATCATAGCTATCCTGTATAAGGTTTCCAAGGTTGTATACCTTTCCAGGAGCTGAAAGTTTCATCTTTCTCTTGTGGAACAGCTGGTGGGTTTGCACTGTTGGCTTTGTGGTTAACAGTCTAATGCTTATTGACAAATCTTTATTTTTAAAGTGACATATAATTTTCACGTGGACTGAAGTAGCAGTGCTTTTAGGACCAGTACAATATATCTGTGTTTGTAGACTTAAAATGGGAAAACAAATCTGATTCAGAAAGTTGATTTGTGAGCATGAACTCAACAAAGTCCTTGTCAGCTGACAAATCAAATGACAAGGACTAAGTCAATGTTGAGATCAAGTGTCTTAAGCCCTGTCAGCTAAGATTTTTTTTTTTCCTCTCTCTGGGTAGTGTTTGAATGGACTCTAAAATGTGTAAGTCAATCAGTACTATTTTTAACTTCCTGTCCCCATCCCCTGAGGCATTTAAAGCTACAGCTACTTATTTGAGTTTATACATCCTACCAGTAAACAATTTGTTCTTCTGTCTGAGAGTTCCATGTTTTTAGATAACTTCAGGATCTGTAAGTTTGTCCTGAAGCTTAATTACTAAAAGATGATCTTTAGTAATAAATTTCAAATCATTGGTGGTGAGTAGACAATTCAGCTTCCAAGTTTTAAAAATTAATATATTCTCAATCACTCATGTTTTTCCCTGTTGAAATTCCTATAAGCAATGTACTTTAAAATTGTGTTTCCTCTCTTTTTTTTGTAGCCCTCTGCACTATGAGCAAATGGGAAGCTTGAAAACTTAAAATAATGATTACACCTCCATTAGTTTTTCTAGTAAGAGTACAATAAAAATCTTTATTTAAATTTTTAATTTGTTTTATAACTTTACAAATAATCTGTTTCAAATGTAATGCCTTTTATTTCAGAAGAAGGTGACTTGATAAGAAAACTTTATAAGATTGTGTATATGGATACATATGACCATATATTTTCAAGCATTCCTTAGAAAAAGGTAAGTATTATTATTTGCATAGATATCCAATTTAAACAGATAATTATAATTCTTTATGATGATTAAATGTTACTGAAAATAGACTCTAAAAGTTTTCATTTAAAGAAGATGTTTGCACTGTACAAAAATATATTTAAAATTAGAATATTTGTGGTTTTCTTCATTAGAAAACATTCCCATGTTAGTTACACATGAAAAATAAATATGAGAACAAATACGCTTTAGCTGGTATAATTTGTAGAATTGAATACTTGGCTGGAGTTATCAAGTACCTATTTACTTCATATATGGG
This sequence comes from Chrysochloris asiatica, assembly GCF_000296735.1. Classification (NCBI taxonomy): domain Eukaryota; kingdom Metazoa; phylum Chordata; class Mammalia; order Afrosoricida; family Chrysochloridae; genus Chrysochloris; species Chrysochloris asiatica. Next base: position 288,621 of record NW_006409097.1, read on the forward strand.
TCATAGTCTTCATGTTTCACTATTTTAAGGCTTAGTATTATACTGGGAGATAATGGGAAAAAATACTATAACACTTTTACAGGAAACAGAATTCTGAGTATAGCTCATGGTTTAACCTGAATATGACCAACAATAGCCTACCTCTCTCTTCTACAACTCTTTGAAACATAATGTAACTAGAATTTTCATCTTTCTAAGAACAGACTATAGGGCACTCACTGAAAACAAACAAAACAATGTGCCCTTCAACAGGAGTGGCTAGAGACAAATAACTTTGAACTCAACTGATGGAGGCAAGGGAAGGAATGATATTTGATATGCTTTTTCAACCATCCAGTTGGTATACTATCTAGTTGTGTTGGGCATGTCCTGCTGTGAGTGAGAAGTACAAAATCTCCAGTCACCAACTCGCCAATACATGATGTCACAGGGAGAGCATGCTTTTGGAAAAATCCCCTTTATTCATATATTTAGAATTTGGGATAACAATGCTTATATTGTAAAATCTTTGTGAGGATACATAAAGAAATGAAACATAGTACATGAAACACTTAAGTACAATAAATTGAAACAATTAATTGATAAATAAATTTTGTATTGACTGCCTTTACTGCTATTTTACGTCCTCTTTCAACCTTCTCTACTATAAACACCCTCTCATGTAGCTTTTAATCAATTAGCTAAGAAATTAGCTGATTAATCAAATTGCTTCTTGATTTGCCTCCCCAGAGAGTCAGCATTCTCTTGCATTCTTTGTTTACATAGAGGCAGTTTTGTAGTCCCTAGCAGGACTGACTTTAGAAGTTGTATTATGGTTCCATTGTCTGAAATGAACAGTACTGAATAAAATTCTTTGTCTCCAAATACTCTTCTTTTCTCATCTGAATAGGATTGAAGATTTTCTGTTGTTAAAACCTGGTTCTTTAGTTCTTGTGGGCATTTGGAATTTTAAGAAAAACATACTTTTTACTACTGATGAGGAATGTGAAACAAAAAGGTTAAGTTACTTCCACGTTTTTATTCCAATATCTTTACCTTTATGATAAATGCAACTATCATTGAAACAAAGTTTAAAAATCAGGCAGTATTGTCTGTCACCTAACTGAAAAAGTAAAA
>NW_006409097.1:298778-299774 GCF_000296735.1 Chrysochloris asiatica
AGAGATGAAGTTTGGCCATCCTGGCCTCCAAGGAGCACTCTGGCTGCATTTCCTTCAACACAGATCTGTTTGTTCTTTTGGCAGCCCATGGCCAACACCATAACTCAAAAGCATCAATTCTTCTATGGTTTTCCTTATTCACTTTCCAACTTTCACATGTATATGAGGTTATTGAAAATATCATGGCTTGGGTCAGGTGCATCTTTGTCCTCAAGCTGACATCTTTTCTTGTCAACAATTTAAATGTTTAATGCACTGATGTTGTTGTTGTGTGCCGTGGAGTCGGTTCCGACTCATAGTGACACTGTACAGGGTTTCCAAGGCTATAAATCTTTACGGGAACAGAAAGCCTCATCTCTCTCCCATGGAACACCTGGTAGTTTCGAACTGCTGACTTTGAGGCTCGCAGCCCAATAAATAACTACTACGCTGATACAAACATTTTATATTTATTTTCAGCAGAATTTACTTGCATGTGATATTAATGATAGTGTTTGAAGAATTCCACATTCTATTGGGACACCTTTTTTTTGTAAAGAGAACAAATATGTATGTTTTCCAATGGGTTGGCCAGGTGGATGTCTTCCAAATTTCTTTCGCATAGTCAAGTGAGTGTCACTATTGATTAATCAGGTTTTGAAAGATTTCAATTTTTTCCCACAAATTCCTGGAACCTTGTTCTTCAACAATGCCTTCAGTAGCACTTTGGACTTCTACCTTCAGCACCATCAGTTCTTAATAATAAATTATCTCTTGAAATGGTAGTATATCACACATTTCTTTTTGGTAACTCTTGAAATAGTTGAGCACCAATTCTTTTTGGCACAATGACTCTATGTATTCCTTCCATGTTCTTTTGATGCTTTCTGCATGTTTCCATATTTTGTCCATAGAATCCTTAAATATTGAAAATTGAGGGTTGAGTTTTCCCTTTAGTTCTATCAGCCTGAGAAATGTGACCATGTTCTTCCTACTTGATTTCTTCTAACTTCAAAA
>NW_006409097.1:328416-345440 GCF_000296735.1 Chrysochloris asiatica
GTTGATCCAAGAAGAGTGAAATCCTTGACAACTTCAATCTTTTCTCCATTGATAAGAATGTTGTTTATTGGTCCATTGGTTAGGATTTTTGTTTTCTTGACATTGAGATGTAATCCATACCGAAGACTGTGCTCTGTGATCTTCATCAATAAATGTTTTAAGTCCTCTTGACTTTCAGCAAGCAAGGTTGTATCATCTGCATATCTCAGGCTGTTAATGAGTCTTCCTCCAATCCTGATGTTAGCTGTCACCATTTTGCACTGCCATTTGGTTTTTAGTGGAAACTGTCCCTTTAAATTTTGAGAAGATCTGTAAGCATGTATAGTGGAACCCTCTGGAGGTGGGGGTGGGGTGTCCACTTGCTCATGCAACCCCTCTAGTCACCAGAATAGAGGTGTGCAGACAGCAAGAGACCAATGAAAAGAAAAAAAAAAAAAAAAAAAGAATATCCACACCTTTATCTTTGTGGTTCTGTCAGGCATCCATGGCTGCTCTGATCCTTCCCCTGCTTGGTCTATCAGGATGACAGCTCTGGGAGCATCTGGGCATCTTGAATTAGAAAGCAATTGATTTCTTGCTTCTGCTACAAATTCCCCTAGTTCTAAGTCTTCCAACCTTCGATATATTTCTTTATATGTTGTTCAGAGTTCTGGTACCATCCTCTAAGCCTAATCTCTCAATAAGTTCCAAAAATTTTCTTGCTGAGGCTTTGAAATTTTCTATATATGGAACCAGATGATTTGTCCAGTATTCTGTGTTGTTGTTGATGAAGCTTCTCAATGCACTTCTACCCTGTCTGCCATCTTGTTTATTCTCTATCACTGCAAAAAAAATTTAAGCAAAATAAAAGATACACATGGACCTTACCAGATAGAATATACAGAAATCAAAATGACCACATCTGTATGAAGAGATGGTGTAAAAGCTCCATATTTACAAACACTGAAGCAGGTCATGATGAAATTTAAGATTTCAACTTCTTCAGTATGAAATTCATCAAGCATGCAATCACAATGTATTTAAAATAAGTAGCAATTAGAATGCACAGGCTAGAATCAAAGAATGAGAATAAATAGTTGGAAAATATGGCCTTGGTGCTATAAATGATGCTGGAGATCAGATGATAGAATTTTGCAAGACCAATGGCTTGTCCATTGCAAATACCTTTTTAAAATAACATAAAAGATGACTATACACATAGACCTCACCAGATGTACAAAGAAATCAAATATAGTATATCCATAGAAAGAGACTGTGGAAACAAGTCAGACAAAGGCAAGAGCAGACTGTGGAACAGCCTATCAATGGCTCATATTCAAGTTCAAGCTGAAGCTGCAGAAAATTAAAACAAGTTCACAAGAGCTAAAATATGAACTTGAATATATTCCACCTAAGTTAAGGTATAACCTAAAGAGCAAAGGTCATACATTAGACTAATGACATAGACCGAAAGTGTTCAGATGACATCAAGAACACCATACAGGAAGAAAGCAAAAGGCCATTAAGAAGCCAAAAAACTGATGCCAGAAGACACTTGGAAACTTGCTCTCCAGCATGGAGATGCTAAAACAAATGGAAGAAATGAGGGGGTAAAACATCTGAATAGAAAATTTCCAAGGCCAGCTTGGGAAGACAAAGTCAAATATTACAATGAAATATGCAAAGGCCTTCTTTTATGCATATGATACCTTGCTTGCTGAAAGTGAAGAGGACTTAAGATAATTTACTGATGAAGATCAAAGACCACAGCCTTCGATATTGTTTGCACCTCAATGAAAAGAAAACAAAATTCCTTATCACTAGACCAATAAATGGAATCCAGGTGTGGCACTGTGGGTTAATGCACCAGACTGCAAAGCCATTTGAACTGCAAGGTTGGCAGTTCAAGTTCACCAGCTGTTCCTTGGAAACCCTATACAGGGTCACTATGGGTCGGAATCAACTCAACAGCACTAAAACAAGAAACAACAACAGACCAATAAATAACATCAAAATAAATAGAGAAAAGTTTGAAGTTGTTGAAGTCTTCATTTTACTTGGATCGACCATCAACGTTCATGGAAGCAGAAGTCAAGAAGTCAAAAAAAAAAAAAAAAATTGCATTAGTCAAATCTACTGCACAATACCTCTGTAAAGTGTTCAAAAGCAAAGCTGTTAGTTTGAGAACTAGTGTGAGCTTGACCCAAGCCATGGTGCATGTTCCTAACCTAAAATGCATGTGAAATTTGGATAATGAATAAAGGAGACCATAGAAGTATTGATGTATTTAAGTTATAGTGTGGGGGGAGAAAATTAAAAGTACCATCAGCTTCCAAAAGAACAAACCAGTCTATATTGGGAAAAAATATAACTAGACTGTTCCTTGGAAGCCAGGATTGTCAGACTTAATCTCTCATACTTTGGGCATATTATCAGGAGGGATGAGTCCCTGGAGAAGTATATCATGTTTGGTAAAGTGGAGGGTCAGAAAAAAGGAGGAAGACCCCCAATGAGATGGACTGGTACAGTGGCAGCAGCAATGGGGTCAAGCATAGAAACAATTGTGAGATTGGCAAAGAACAAAGTAATGTTTTGTTCTATTGTGTGTAACAACTGACTAGATGACACTTAACAACAGCAACAACAAAAGCAAATGAGCTTCTTTTCATATACAGAGATTCAGTCCATTTTTCATTCAACAGTTGGAATATGAGAAATCAGTTAAGTCCTTCTTATCATGTGGTAGTTTGCATTTTACTGTGATTCTGGAAGCTATGTCATCAGTATTTCTAATCCCATGAAGGTTTCATGAGAGCTTGCACACTAAGGAGGACCAGAAAGGAAGACCTGGTAATCTATTTCTGTGCAAAGGTGCCAATGAAAACCTTACATATAATAGTGGAACATTGTCTGATATAGTGAACCTCTAAGTATAGAAGGTACTTAAAAGACAAACTGGTGGAGATCTGTCTCCTCAAAGTACTGTTGTAGATAGAGTAGACCTTTTCAGACTTTCATTTGCTGACATGACATGACTCAAAATAAACAGAAACCAGCTGTAAGCGTCTGTTAATAAACAGAATGAGGAATTCAAAATTGTTTTAAATGAAATGGAACACTTCAAGACAGACATCCCAGGCATTAGTGAGCTGAAATGAACTGGTACTGGCCCTCTGAAATCTTATTTGAATGAGTATGAGAATTATCAAATATAGTACACTTTTGGGCAATGAGACATTGTCTCATTGAAATGACTATGAGATGACTATGAGACATCAAAATGAAGATGCCCAAAGTTCCTGGGTGGGGAAAACAATTTGCAATCAGCTGTTTACCTAAAGGTTGACAGTTCGAACTCGCCCGTAGGAACCATGGAAGATAGGCCTGGCTTCTGTAAAGATTTAATAAAGAAAACTGGATGGAGCAGTAGTACTCTGTAACACACAGGACTGCCTGAGTGGGAATCAATAAAACTGTAACAGGTTTAGTTTGAGGACTTGATATATGCATGTGAAGCTCAGAAAGAAGTCTGCCCTAGCGATATAAATTTTAGTTATTGATATAGAAATGGTATATGGAACTATGGGAATGTTTGATGTAGAAAAGGATCAAGCATTGATTAACCATACAGACATGCTAACATTTAGAAGTGGTGAGAAGCAGAACTAAGAAAAAAGACTGCGAAGGAATAGCAGTGATTTAGGAGAAAATCTAAAGGTTATGTTGACCCCAAAGCAAGGGAAGAAAATGTTTCAAGGAGAAGGAAGTGAACGACTGTGTCAGATCCTTCTGAAATGCTATGTAAGAAAAACATTCAGATTTGATGATTCAGTAAACTGGTGACTGCTAGTTTTAATTCCCCCATCTGCAGATCTTAAACAAGGATTGTCAAGGAGAAAGACTGCAGGCACTACTAATAGGAGAATGAGGAAATTGTATACAGAGAAGAAGAGAATACAGTCAATAACTATGTGTTACTAAGCCACAGTTAATTCCACTGGCAAACATTGTAAAACACACTTCAGAATTATTCTACCAAAGAGAAGGTACTGTGCTATTTTAGACTCTCAAAAATTAATCAAAAGAGTGTGGGTGATGGTCTGGCTTCACTCTAAAATGAGTTTAACTTTCTTAGAATCTGGAAAGAGCGCTATGAGATGCCAATTTTCAGGTTGAGCTGGAACACAATGAAATGGTTGAAGCACTATACTGCCTTTGAGAATAGCATTCTTGATGAGGTGGTGATTATGGGGAAAGCTATTTGGTAGTGGATTTGAGAGTAGGTCGATTTGAGGAGAGAAATTGATGTGAGTACCGAAAACTCTTTCAAGAGTAATTGTACTGAAAAGAGGACAGAAAAAGTGTGCAGCAATTGATAGAGGAGGTGATATTGAAAGAAACTTAAAAAAAATGACTGTAATTGTAAAATTTTAAGTGATGGTATTAATCAGTAGAAAATTAGAAACACATGCTTTAGGGGAGAATGGGAAGAATTACAAAAGCGATACCTTGAATCAGAAAGAGGATGAACTCTGATCCACAAGAGTGGGAATTGTTTTCATATAGGAGCAATTTGTGAAAATGTGTGAGTTTTTATATTTTATATATTTGTAGTTGAAGGAAAAGGAGAAGGTATAAAACTCTGTAGGATAGCACTGGATGTTAACCATAAACAAAGCTGGCAGTTCAAAACCAACAGCTGATCCTTGGGAACTCTATACAGGCTGGATATTAGTCAGAACTTACCATATGTCATTTTAGAACAGCAACAACAACAGGATACTGGGAAAATGAATAGGCTAGGCATATATCATGACCATTTGGTAGAATTTTGTAAAAACCCACTTGAGATTCATGGTCGTAAGTGTAAGATACTCATAGAATGACAACAATCATGCACTTTTTTTTTTTTTTTAAAGCATAATCAGCTGTAAGAAAAAAAGAATAAGAACTCTGGAACTAGATGTAGTACTGTTCTGGATTTGGTTCATGCTTTAGCCAATTTTGCAATTGTACACATCTATGTTGAAAGTTTAAAATTAGCCATGATGAGATTATTTATACCATGGAAGTATGTAATTTCTGCAAGTCAGAGTTTCTTCCCTCTTCCCCAGAGCTGATTTCGAAGTGTTTGCCAGCAAACCATTTCATAAGAAATACCATTTCTTAGAGGTTATATACAAATGCTTTCATTTTCATTTTCCTCAATTCTTAAGACAAACTTTCTTAACAAATTAGCAGTTGATGGTGGAGACAATTTGTACTCACTAATTAATTTCTATTTAATAACACAGGATCCTGGTAACTCATATGAAGTAGATGCAAACCACAGATCTGCAGTTGAAGCCCACCAGCTTATTCTCAGCAGAAACATGAGGATTTCTGCTTCAGCAAAGATTTGTAGTTTTTCTTGTTGCTAAGTGCAATCTAGTTGGTTCTGATCCATAGCAGTCCTGTATAGGGTTCTATGGAGTGGCTGGTGAGCTTGAACCACTGATCTTGCAGTTCAAACTGACTTTGCAGTCCAACACATTAACTTGCAGTACCACACCAGTACTCTAGCAAAGATTTATAGCTTCAGAAATATTCAATGACAACCAGAATTAGCAAAACTTAGATCGTAACTTTCTATACCTTAAAATTTCATATTTAATTTTAGGAAGATACAGAAATTAAGGGATATCTGAGCTACTAGATGTAACAAGAAGTGGAATTCTATGCTAGAAACCAGCATAATAGAGAACCTTCTATTTTACTTTACTACTTAATCTTACTTTCCTAGTCATTTGGCATTTCTTTGGGGAAAGCTTCAGGGCAGGGGATCTTTCAGGATGATAGACATACATTCAAATACAAAAATAACTCACCCAAATTTCCACCCCCTTGGTACACAGGATTGACAGGGACGGGCAACTTAGACATTGGCTACCCAAAATGGGAGGGCTACCAAGGCATGAAGTGACTGGCTTACAAGCTTTCAAGAGGGAGCCTAATTTCTGAGTGTGGGGGAAAGTAGAATCTCCACTGAGTGGTTTCCAACCTGTATGGATGGGACTGCTGAAAGGAGATGAGGGCAAGACTCCTATGGTTCAATAGTGAATACGTACTATCAGGGCTGATTGTGAGTGGTGGAAATGTAAATGTAGACATTTTGCAACAAAAGGATGGGAGTGGTTGATCTTTCCATCCAGAAGTGGAGGACCCTAGGACCATCAAGGGAGAAGATGGAGTGCAAGACCCTATCCAGAGAAGCAGTGATGCCAGAGGTTGTTTGAATGGTTATATACTCCTGAGTGCTTCACTGTACAGCACCCTCCCACCAAAAAAAAAAAAAAGAGGGAATGAAAGCAAATGCTGTTGAATGATGATGCATTGAGGGGCTTATAATTATTGCAATGAAACAAAATACGATAGAATGAATGTAAAGCTGATGTTCTCCCATGTAAACTATCACTAAATTCACAATAAAAACTTTTTATTTAAAAATCCTGGGATGGGGGGGAAACTCACACAGAAAAAAATATGAATTAAAGCAAAGTCATTAAGATGAAATGATTATAAGAACAACCTATCATTGGTTGCTTTCTGTAAAATAGTGATTGGCTCACTTTAGAAATCCTATCATTAATATGTTGTTAGGAGCCATTGAATTAGTTCTGACTCATAGTGACCTTATACACAACTACCTGGTTCTTCACCATTCTCACAATTATATGTTTGAGTCCATTGCTGCTACCACTATGTCAATCCATTTCATTGGGGGACTTCCTTTTTTGCTCACCCTCTGCTTTACCAACCATAATGTCTTTCTCCAGGGACTGATCTCTCCTGATAACATGTCAGAAATATGAGACATCTTACTTCTAAAAAGCATTCTGGATTTTTTTGCCTTTTTCTCATAACCCATGGTACTTTTAATATTCTTTTGCAACACCATGATTCAAATGCATCAATTCTTCTGTGGTCTTCCTTATCCATTATCCAACTTTCACATGCATAGTTGTTGTTGTTGTGAAGTGCCATCGAGTCAGTTCCAGCCCATAGTGACCCTGTATAAGGGTTCTGAGGAGTAGCTGGTGAGCTTGAACTGCCGACCTTGCAGTTCATATGGCTTTGCAGTCTGGTACATTAACCCACAGCACCTCACCAGGACTCCACATGTGTAGTTGTTGTTGCTGTTAAGTGCTGTTAAGTCAATTCTGACCCAGAGTGACCCTGTATATAGTTTCCAAGGAGCAGCTGGTGAGCTTGAGCCACCGGCTTTGCGGTTCAAAGGACTTTGCAATCTGATGCATTAGCCCTCAGCGTCACATGCATAGTAGGCAACTGAAAATACTATGACTTGGCTCCTCAAACTAATATCTTTGCTCTTGAACACTTTAAAGAGGTCTTGTGCAGCAGATTTGTCTAGCAAATTACATCATTTAATTTCTTGATTGCTGCTTCTATGAGTGTTTATTGTGAATTTAAGCAAAATGAAGTTTTGACAACTTCAATCTTTTCCCTATGTATCTTGATGCTATTTATTAGGTCAGTTGTGAGGATTTTTTGTTTTCGTTACGTTGAGGTGCAACCCATACTGAAAGTTTTGATCTTCAACAGCAAGTATTTTAAATCATCTTCACTTTCATCAAGCAAATTTGAATCATATGCATACTGTGGGTTGTTAATGAGTCATCCTCCAAAATCTGATGCCATGTTCTTCTTCATATATTTTAATTCCTCAGATTTGATCAGCATATAGATTGAATAATTATGGTGAAATGATACAACCATGGCACAAACCTTTTCTAATTTTAAACCTATCATTATCCCTTTATTCTGTTTGAATGACTGCCTCTTGGTCTATGATCAGGTTTCTCAAGAACACATTAAGTATTCTGGTATACCCATTATTTTCATTGTTACCCATAGTTTGTCATGATCCACACAGTCAAAAGCATTTGCATAGTCAATAAAGGACAAGTAAACATCTTTCTTTTTGTTTCTAGGTTTGTTGTACAATGTTCCTTGCTGTGATGCTGGAAGTTATGCCACTGGCATTTTAAATAACAATAGGGTATTCAGCTGGTAGATAGGTTTCAGCTGAGTTTTCAGACTAAGCCAGACAAGGAAGAAGGCAGACCACTTCTGAATGTTTAGTCAATGCAAACTTTATGAATAGCAGTGGAACACTATCAGCACCAGAATATTTAATATTGAAACATGATAAAGACCACCAGGATATAGTCAGATATAGTGGTGCAACATGAGCCCCTCGGGTTGGAAGACACACAAAATATGACAAAGGAAGAGTTGACTCCTCAAAGTAGAGTTGTGTGTCATGACACCAATAGAGTAAATTAGAGGACTTCATTTGCTGATGGACACAATTAAAAATGAGAAGAAACATCTGTAACCATCCATTAATAATTGGAACATGGAATGTACAAAATATGAATCTAGGAAAACTGGAAATTGTAAAAAAATGAAACAGAATATATAAGCATCAATATCTTAAGCATTACTGTTGTTGTTGTTATGTGCCGTTGAGTTGGTTCCGACTCATAGCAACCCTGTACAGGGTTTCCGAGGCTGTAAATCTTTACAGGAGCCGAAAGCCTCATCTTTCTCCTTCAGAACAGCTGGTAATTTCGAACTGCTGACCTTGCGGTTCACAGCCCAATTCATAACCACTACGCTACCAGAGCTCCTTATCTTATGCATTAGTGAGATGAAATAAACTGGAGCTGTCCATTTTGAATCTGGCAATCATATGGTTTACTATGTCAGGAATAATAAATTGAAGAGGAATGGCATTGCATGCATAATTGAAAAGAACATTTCATGATCTATCTTGGAGTATAATGGTGTCTGTGATAGGATAATATCCATAAAAGTTAATACCACTATTATTCAAATTCATGCACCAATCACTAAAGCCACTGATGGGGAAACTGAAGAATTCTACCAACTTCTTCAGTCTAAAACTGATCAAATATGAAATTAAGATGTATTAAAAATTACTGGAGATTGGAATGAAAAAGTTGAAAACAAAGAGAAAGGATCAGTATTTGGAAAATATGGCTTTGGTGATAGAAAGGATGCTGGAGATAACATGACCAAATTTGACAAGACCAAATTTGCAAATACCTTTTTAAAATAGCATAGAAAATGACTATGTACTTGGACCTCACAGGATGGCATATTGAGAAGTCAAAATGACTATATTTGTGAGAAGAGATTGTGGATAAACTCCATATCATCAACCAAAACAATGCCAGGGACAGACTGTTGAACAGGTCATCGATTGCTCGTATGCAAGTCCATTAGAACCAAAATATGAGCTTGAACATATCCCACCTGAATTTAGAGATATCTGAAGAACAGATTTGATGCATTAGATATTAATGACAGAAGAACAGAAGAGTTGTGGGATGACATCAAGAATATCAAACAGAAAGAAAGAAAAAGGTAATTTAAGAAGGCAAAAACAAAATGGATGTCAGAAGAGTCTTTGAAACTTTCTTTCCAGTGCAGAGATGCTAAAGCAAATGGAAAACAATGAGGAACTGAAAGAGCTGCAAAGAAAATTTCAAAGGCCAGCTCAGGAAGACAAATCAAATATTGTAATGAAATGTACAAAAGACATGGAGTTAGAAAATCAAAGATAAGAGCATACTCAGGAATTTTCAAGCTGAAAGAACTGAAAAAAAAAAAAAAAAAAATCAAGTCCCAATTTCAATATTGAAGGATTCTATGGGCACAATATTGAATGATGCAGAAAGCATCCAAAAAAGATGGAAAGATTATATAGTCACTGTACCAAAAAGAAATGGATGATGTTCAAACTTTTCAAGAGGTAGAATATGATTAACTGCCAATGGTACTGAAGGAAGAAGCCCAAGGTGCAGTGAAAGCATTGGCAAAGAACAAGGCTCTGGGAATTGATGGAATACCTATTGAAACTGTTCAACAAACTGATGCAGTACTGGAAACACTCATTCATCTATGCCTAGAAATTTGGAAAATTGCTACCTGGCCAGATGATTGGAAGAGATACATATATGTGCCCATGTCAAAGAGAGGTATCCCCAACAAATGCAAAAATCATTATATAATATCATTAATATCACATGCAAGTAAAATTTGCTATAGTAATTTAAAAATGGCTGCAACAATACATCAACAGGGAACTGCCAGAGGTTCAAGCAGGATTCAGACAAGGCTTTGGAATAAGGGATATCATTGCTGATATCCATTGTATCTTGGTTCATAGCAAAGTACACTAGAAAAATGTTTATCTATGCTTTATTGACTACACAAAGGCTTTTAACTTTGTGGATCATGACAGGATATGAATAACATTGTGAAGAATGGGCAGTCCAGAATACTTACTTTTGCTCATATAGAACCTGTACATAGACTAGAAGACAATCATTTGAACAGAACAAGGGAACACTGAATGGTTTAAAATCTGGTAAGGAGCTCTGGTAGCGTAGTGGTTACGAATAGGAATGTGAACCTCACAGTCAGCAGTTCGAAACTACCAGCTGTTCCGTGGGAGAAAGATGAGGCTTTCTGTTCCCATAAAGAGTTACAGCCTCGGAAACCCTGTACAGGGTCGCTATGAGTCGGAACCGACTCCACGGCACATCACAACAACAACAACAAACTGTGCACCAAAGTTGAGTTCTTTCACCATATTTATTCAATCTTTACATGGAGCAAATAATCTGAGAAATTAGATGAAGAAGATGGATTATATGAAGAAGAATGTGGCATCATGATTGGAAGACAGGTTAACAACCTGCGGAATGAGTAAGATACAACCTGCTCTCTGAAAGTGAAGAGGACTTAAAATACTTACCGATGAAGATCAAAGACCACAGGCTTTGGTACAGGTTTTATCTCAATGTAAAGAAAACAAAAATGGCCACAACTGGACCAATAAATAACATTATTATAAATGGAGAAAATATTTGTCAAAGACCTCATTTTGTTGTAATAGTATATCAACACTCATGTAAGCAGGGGTAAAGAAATTAAGCAAAGTGTTGTATATTAGGCAAATCTGCTGCATGAGACCTCTTTAAAGTGTTCAAGAGCAAATGTTAGTTCCAGAACTAAGAAGCACCAAACCCAAGCCATAGTATTTTCAATAGCTTCATTTTTGTGAAATTGATCAGTAAGGAAGACCTTAGAATTGATGCATTTGAATTATGATGTTGGAGAAGAATATTGATACATGGACTGCTAGAAGAACAAATTAATCTGTATTGAAAGGACATCCACAATGCTCCTAGAAGCCAGAATGGCAAGACTTCATCTCTCATATTTCAAACATTATCAGGAGGGATGTATCCCTGAAGAAGGACATTATGCTTGGTCAAGTAGAGGGTCAGCAAAATCCAGGAAATTGTTCAACAATATAGATTAGCACACTGACAGCAGCAATGGGCTCAAGGTTAACACCAACTGTGTGGATGGCACAAAACAATGCAGTGTTTCATTCTGCTGTACATAAGTCGGAACGGACTCAAATGCACCTAACAACAACAAAATTTGTTTTGTTTAATAGCTCAGTTTTAGAATCCAAAACACACTTTGACTTATGCCCAAATGTTTAAGATACCAGATTCTCTTAAACATTATGAATTCATTAATATCAAATACATAAAACTACTCTAACTATTTAAAAAGTTATTTCAAATCCTTAATTCAAAATATAAATCACCTGGTGTTACTATACTTCATCATATCTTTTAATTTAAAACTTTCTGTAGTTGTTAAAAACTTTCATATGTAGGGGAACATATTTGCAATTTTATGAGATGTTGATAATTTGTGGTAATTTGATTGCTTGTGAATAAAAACCTAAGGAAAATACTCAAGGACCATGAATGTATAAAAACAATATTCTGAAGCTCAAATTTATATGCTTAATCTTTTTCATAATTATATACTAGAAGATCAGATGCTTTAAATACACACATATCCTGTTATTTCTCCTGAGTTGCATGTGCTAAAAGCTATAGCCCAAGTGAAGTGTCATCTAATTTCCTTTAGTGCATCTGATTACCATTGAATTCTACAACCTTTCTGGTCACATCCACAAGTTTTCTCATGTATATATGACCAGAAGTTTTAAGACATATTGATGTCTTCATCTTTTTTCTCTGGCCAGACCTTTGCCTTTCATCCCATTAAAGTCCTGCATGTCTCTCATCATTTGTTTTATATTTTGAATACAACTTTATTGTCATGGAAATATCAAAGGTCGACTTCTAATATTTGTCAGAGAAATGGCTTTGTAAGCACTGATTTTATTTTATTTATTGTATTTGACATAAAAGTTGATATGGTTTAAGGAAAATAACTTGAATCTGGTATTTAGAATTGGTTTAGAATTCCAAGAAAAAAATATATTTATCACCAAAACACCAAGACAACTGTATGTAAAACTATTGAGTCTCAGTGTTTTCACTTTTGAAAGTGTGAGAAATAATACTCATTTTGCAGGGCTTAAGGTAGACATTCAAATGATGATGATGATGATGATTAAAATAAAATAAAATCAGTTCAATATTTAATTTTAGAAGACTAGATTTATTGGCAAAATTCCAAATGAAGAAACTATTTCCACAAGTCATTTAACATCACATTAACAACAAGTGAGAAATAAAGAAGATAGTACTTAAAATAATAAGACTACTTATTGTCAACTTGCATTTTAATGTATGAAAGTTAAAACAAAATATTTTAATACTGATTTTTTCCTTGAATTAAACACGTTCCACATTGTTCCTCTTCTCCTCTCCAAAACCCTTTTACATCAGAAGAAAGTCTAGGTTTGTTGTAACTAGGGGCTTGAATAAACTAATAAATCCTGAGCTACTGGCAGAGATTTTTCAGAACAGACACAAAGGTGATGTTTTATTTAATAGAGAAGGAGAATTGGATCTGGTTGTGCTATATGAACACAGTGATAGATCTAATTCCCCTCTCTAAATGAGAGCCATTATTTTGATAAATCCCTCTCCAAGTCAAAGTGAATGGAACTGAAACCATGGAGTACAAAGGGGAGGAGAAACACAGGCCTGCCCACTTCTCTTCAGGAAGGCATCTGTTACAAAAGAAAGGATTGATGAAAATATCTGTTCTCTGACATTCTGCCAAATGTTATAGTTTGCAGATAGGAGAATAATCTGAAGAAGTAATACAGCTTGCAACCATTAACCACACCTCACTGCCACACCTTTGGTGTTTAAGAATGTCCTCCTTTGCAGAAGCAATTGATGACTATGTGAAATTCATGTCTTTTAATGCAAAAAAACCCATAAAAATTCTGTATTTGCAACACACTGAGCACTTAAGACATTCACAGAACTATTCTTAGAAGGAATTAAGAAGTACTTTTCAGCTTTTCTGGTTGGCAACTATGTATTCTCCAGAGAAGGAGTGAATTTGCATAACTCCAATTGAAACCTTTAAGGTAATGGTTGTACTAATCTCTTCTTGTGCCCCTAGAATGGAGCAGCATACAGAATGGAAATGATACGTTTTTACATAAATGACTCAAACACAGTAGAATTCTCAGACTACCACTTAATGTATGTGACTGACCTAGGGCAAATTACTTAATCTCAATGAGTTTCAGTTCCTCATTTTTAAAATGGAGATATATCTACTAAATGCACAGGACTGTTGGGACAGTGAAAAGTGATAAGGATGGTGAATGCAATACCTAGCACAGTGTCAGACTATTGTTGTTAAGTGTCCTCAAGTTGGTTCCAACACACAGCAACCCTGTATAGGGTTTGTGAAGAGAGGCTGGTGAGCTTGAGCCACCAACCTTGCAGTTCAAACCAACTTCGCAGTCCAGCACATTAACCAACAGCATTGCACCAGGTCTCCACAGTTGTTGTTCTTAGGTGCTATTGAGTCGGTACTGACTCATAGCGACTTTATGCAAGCAGAATGAAACACTGCCCCATCCTGGGCCAACTTCACAACCATTGCCGTTCTTGAGTCCATCAATGCTGCAACTTGGCCAATCCATCTCGTTGGGGGATCTTCCTCTTTTTCTCTAACCCTTCACCTTACCAAACATGATATCCTTCTCCAGTGACTGGTTCCTCCTGAAAACATGTCCTAAGTATGAGATAAGAAGTCTGGCCATCTTGGCCTCTAAGGAGCACTCTGAGTGTACTTCTTCCAACACAGAGCCATTTGTTCTTTTGGCAGTACTTTCAATAGTCTCTTCCAAAACCATAACTCAAATGCATCAATTCTTCTAAGGTCTTCCTTATTCACTGTCCAACTTTTGCATGCATATAAGGTTATTGAAAATACCAAGGCTTGGGAGAGGTGCACCTTAGTCTTCAAGCTGACATCTTTGTTCTTCAACACTTTAAAAGGGTCTTGTGCAGCAGATTTGCCTAATGCAATGCGTTGTTTGATTTCTTGACTGATGCTTTCATGAGTCTTGATAGTTGATCCAAGAAGAATTAAGTCCTTGAAAACTTCAATCTTTTCTCCATTGATAAGAATGTTGTTTATTGGTCCAGTGGTGAGGATTTTAGTTTTCTTTACATTGAGATGCAATCCATACTGAAGGCTGTGCTCTTTGATCTTCATCAGTAAATATTTTAAGTCCTCTTCACTTTTAGCAAGGAAGGTTGTACCACCTGCATATCTCAGGTTGTTAATGAGTCTTCCTCCAAACCTGATGCCACATTTTTCTTCATAGAACCCAGATTCTCAGATTATTTGCTCAACATACAAGTTGAATAAGTATGGTGAAAGAATACAACGCTGTCGCACACCTTTCTTAATTTTAAACCATTCAGATTTCCCATGTTCTGTTTCAACAACAGCCTCTTGGCCCATGTACAGATTCCTTATGAACACAATTAAGTGTTCAGGAATACTTAAACTTTGTACAGAATCTATGTTTATCTTTGTCTTATGATTACTTTTGTTTAAGACTTAATAAAGAGTTTATAAAATACTGTGGCATTGCAGGATAATGCACTGGGGCACAAGGTCAGTTTGAACCACAAACTTACCAGTCACTGCTTTGAAATCATTTTCAGGATTACTATCAGTCAGAACAATGTGGAATGTGTTTTATTAAAGGAAACAATCAGTATTAAAATATTTTGTTTTAACTTTCATACATTAATGGCACTGAACAACAACATAATATTGATTCTTCGAAGATGGAGTCTCTTTTTCTCCTCTATCAATTGACAGGGTTATTTCCTTTTTGGCGGCTCAGAAGGAGGATCTATTACATGCCCCTCTCCTAACTCTGGTGGGTGCCAATAATTCTTGGTGCTCCTTTGCTTATGGTAGAATGGCTCCAATATCTACCTCCATCTCCACATGGCATATCCTTGATGTGCATCTGACTCTGTGTCCAAATTCCCATCTCATAAGGAAACCAGTGATAGGAGTAAGGATCACCATAATCCAGTATGACCTCAACTTGATTACATTTGCAAAAATCCTATATCCATACAAAGCTGCATTCTAAGGTACTAGGCCTTTGGACTTCACCATACTGTTTTTGGGGTCACAATTCAACCAATGTGTGAAATGGAATGCATAAACATCGAATCTTAGGCATTAGTGAGCTGAATTGGACTTGTATTGGCCATTTTGAATCTGTAAACCACATGGTTTACTATGCTGGGAATTACAAATTTAAGAAGAATGGTGTTGCATTCATTGTCAAAAAGAACATAGCAACATAAATCATGAGGTACAATGCAGTCTGTGATAAGATAATATCCATGCATCTACAAAGAAGGCCAGTTAATACCACTATTATTCAAATTTATGCACCAACCACTAAAGCTAGTGAGGATAAAATAGAAGAATTCTACCAATTCTTCATATGCATGTGAAAGATGGACAGTGAATAAGGAAGACTGCAAAAGAATTGATGCTTTTGAGTTATGGTGTTGGAGGAGAATATTGAAAGTGCCAGGGGCTGCCAAAAGAACCAATAGATCCATGTTGGAAGAAGTGCAGTCAGAGTGCTCCTTGGAGGCTAGGATGGCCAAACTTGTCTCTCATACTTTGGACATATTGTCAGGAGGGACCAGTGGCTGGAGAAGGATATCATGTTTGGTAATGTGAATGGACAAAGAAAAAGAGGAAGACCTCCCAGTCAGATGGATTGGCAAAGTGGCAGCTTCAATGGACTCAAGCATGGCCAGAATTGTGAGGTTGGCCCAGGATTGGAAAGTGTTTCATTATATTGCACATAGGATCGCTATGAGTTGGTACTGATGGCACCTAACAACAACAACAACAACCAACTTCTTTAATCTGAAATTGATCAAACATGCAATCAAGATGTATTGATCTTTACTGGTGATTAGAATGCAAAATTTGGGAACAAAGAGGAAAGATCGGTAGTTGGAAAATATGGCCTTTGTGATACAAATGATGCTGGAGATTGCATGAGAGAATTCTGCAAAATCTATGATTTGTTCATTTCAAATACCTCCTTTAGGCAGCATAATATGAGATGATTATACAAACGGACCTCACCAGATTGAATACACAGAAATCAAATTGACTTCCTCTGTGGAAAGAGATAGTGGAAAAGCTCCACATCATCAGTCAAAACACGGTCAAGGGCAAATTGTAGAACAGACCATCAATTGCTCACATGCAAATTCAAGCAGAAGCTGAAGAAAATAAAAACAAGCCCATGAGAGCCAAAATATGAACTTGAAAATACCACCTGAATTTAGATATCATCTGAAGAACAGATTTGATACATTAAACAATAGGACCAAAGACCAGAAGAGTTGTGGGATGATATCAAGAACATCATACAGGAAGAAAGCAAAAAAGTCATTAAGAAGACAAGAATGAAGGAAAAGGTCAAAATGGATGTCAAAAGATACACTGAAATTTGATCTCTAGAGTTGTTGGTCGGTGCCAGCAGTTGGTACCAACTCATAGCGACCCTATGCACAACAGAACGAAACATTGCCCGATCCTGGGCCAACCTCAAAATTGTTGCCATGCTTGAGCCCATTGAT
>NW_006409097.1:347425-348719 GCF_000296735.1 Chrysochloris asiatica
AGTGAGTTCCAATAATTTTCTTGCTGAGTCTTTAGTAGTTTCTGTGTATAGGATCATGTCATCTGAAAATAAAAAGAGTTTGACTTCTTTGCCAATTTGGATCCATTTAATTTCCCTTTCTTGTCTTTTAGATATGGCTAAGTCATTTAACAAAATATTGAATAGGAGTGGTGACAAAGAGCATCATAGCTGGTTCCTTTTTACAAAGGGAATGGTTCCGTTTTTCTCTATTTAGAATAATGCTGGCTGTTTAATTTGCATTTCTCTAATGGCTAATGGGAGTCCTGGTGTGTCACTGTGAGTTAATGCACCAGACTGCAAAGCCATTTTAACTGTAAGGTCAGGTTGGCAGTTCAAGCTCACCATATACTCCTTGGACACCCTATACAGGGTCACTATGAGTCAGAATCAACTTGATGGCACTTAACAACAAAAAGAGCAATGGCTAATGATCATAAACATTATATATATGCTCTTAATTATGTTGAAGAATTTCTCATCAATTCTTATTATGTTGAATTTTTTTTATCAGGAATGGATGTTGGATTTTGTCAAATACCTTTTTATTATCAATTGATATTATCATGTGGTTCTTTTCTTTTGTTTAATTTATATGGTGGATTGCTTTGATTATTTTTCTAAAACTGAACCATCTTTGCATTCTTAGTATGAATTCCATTTGGCTATGATGTATTATTATTTTATATGTTTCTGAATTCTATTGTGTAGGATTTTGTTGAGATTTTTTGCATCTATGTTCATGAGGAACTATAATTTTCTTTTTTAGTGATGTCTTTGCCTGATTTTTGTATGAGGATTGTTCTTATTTCATGAAATGTATTTAGGAATTTTTCATCTTTTTCTATGTTCTGGAATAGTCTGAGAAAAATTGGTGTCAGGTCTTCTCTGAATGTTTAGTAAAATTCACCAGTGAATCCATGTGGGTTTGGATTGATTTTTGGTTGGGAGTTTTTAAATTATCTCATCAATTTCTCTTTTTATGATAGGTCTATTCAAGTTTTCTACTTCACTCTATTAGTTTAGATAAGTAGTGCTTTTCTAGCAATGTATCCATTTCGTCTAGATTTTCAGATTTATAGGAACACAGTTCTTCATAGTATTTTGTTATCCTTTTTATTTTCAGTGGTTCTTCTGTGATGTCACCAATATCGTTTCTTAAGCATGTTATTTGCATTTTCTATTGCTTTTCTTTTGTCATATTTGTCACTGGTTTGTCAATTTTATTAATCTTTTCAAAGAACTAACTGTACTTGTCTTATTGATTCTTTCTATT
>NW_006409097.1:348919-349878 GCF_000296735.1 Chrysochloris asiatica
GACATGTATTTTCATTCTCGTTTGAGTCAAGGAATTTTTTATTCCATTTTTAAATTTGTTATATTACCCATTATCTTTTCTGGAGGGTGTTTTTCAATCCCATGAATTTGATTTTTTTCACTTGATTTTTCTATTGTTGATTTCTAATTTCATAGCATGTTGATCTGAAAATATGCTTTGTAGTATTTTCATGTTTTAAATTTTATTTAGGCTTGCTTTGTGGTGTAACATAATGGTCTTTTCTGGCGAATGTTCTGTGTGTCCTGGAAAATAATGTATATTGTGGTGTTGTTGGGTTGAGTGCTATGTATAAGTCTATGAGGTTAATTTGTTTGACTGTGTTGTTCATTTCTTCTATGTATTTGTTGGGTGTCTTTCTAGTTCTGTACTTTATAGAAAGTGTTTTATTAAAATCTCTTACTATTATTGTACAGCTGTCTTCCCTCAATTATATTATGTATTTTGAGACTTTTTCATTGGGAACATAAATATTTATTACTGTTACATCCTCTTATTCTATTGCCCTTTTGATCATGACATAATGTCCTTTGTTTCTTATGCTTGTTTTTGTCTTAAATTCTGTGTTTTCAGAAATGAATATTGCCATTCTTACTCATTTTTTATTGCCAATAGTTTGATAACTCTTTTCTATCCTTTGATTTTTAATCTATCTTTGTTTTTGTGTGTAAGGTGTGTCTCTTGAGACAACATAATTAAGAATCCTGTTTTCTTATTTATTCTGCTACTTTCTATATCTTGACTGGTGCATTTAATCCATTAATGTTCAATGTAATTCTAAATAAGTATGGATTAATCGCACCATAAAATTGACTACGCAAAGGCTTTCGATTGTGTGGATCCTGATAAGCTATGGATAACATTGTGAAGTATGAGTATTCTGGAACACATAATTGTGCTCATGAGGAACCTGTACATAGAACAAGAGGAAATTGTTCAAA
>NW_006409097.1:350618-352455 GCF_000296735.1 Chrysochloris asiatica
TGGCAGCATCAATGGGCTCAATTCTGACAACAATTGGGAGGCTGGCCCAGGACTGGGCAGTGTTTTGTTCTGTTGTGCAGAGGGTCACTATGAGTTGCTGCTGACTCAATGGCACCTAACAACAACAAGAACAACTGTACCAGTCAAGAGACAGAGAGTAACAGCATAGATAAGAATAAATAGAACATTTCCAGATAAATAGAAATAAAAGAAGTTTATAATTATTGATTGGTATGAGTTAATTATAGTCATTTAACTATGTGTTTTTTTTGTGTGTGGTGCTGCTGTTTTCTTTGCTCTCTATATTTTTTTGTGCTGAGTTCAGTTTTGTGAGTGTTTTCTTTTTAATGTCTTCACTACTATTGTTTTAATGTTTTCAAAATCTTCATGATTTTTCCTTTTATTGTTTGATGATAATGTGCTTGAGGTTACCCTGTACTTTTAATATTTCTTCCCCAGTTTAAAATTGTCTGCTTTTTCTTGAAATCTACTTGACTTCCTTGACATTTGGAAGTTCTGTAACTATACTTTTTCTTCTGTTTGCTTTGTTGTTTTCTTCATTATAGATTGATATTTCTGATTCCCTGTTTTCAGTCTCAATTGTCTGCTTTTCTTTGGCTGCTTCTCTGTCTGGATTAAATTCTGGGTACAGTTACCATTTATATCAATCTCTGGTGGTTGTCTGCTGTTATTGGTTATCAATCTAAATGTATTTTTTTGTAAATTAGATCTGGTTTTTGCAAATTTCTTTAATTTTTGTTTATGTGGAATTGTTCTAATTTTCTGTTACATTTAAGGGACAGTTATGCTAGGTATATGATTCTTGATTGGCAATATATATTTCTTCTTCTTCTTCTTCTTTTTCTCTTCCTGTTCCAGAATTCTAATCACCTGTATGTTATTCTTTATGGTGATCAAATGAATATTAGGTTTTCTTCAGATTTTTTCATTTTTTAAAATCTGACTCTTCTAGTGCACTAGCATTGAGAGATTTATCTACAAGTTCACTGATTTGGACTTCCATTGATTGAAATCTATTTCTTTGTGCTTTCAATGCATTGTCCATTTCTGACACCTTAGTATCAATTTTTAAATTTCTAATTGCAGTTTTTGTATTGTCTCCAACCCTTTATTGATTATACTTGATTGTTCCTTCACTTCTTTTCTGATATTTCCTTTGTTTCCTCTACCTTACTGTCAATCCTTGTATGTACCTAAATACCATCCTCTTTCAGGTAGTTTCAATGCCTTTTCTCCCTTAAAAATATTTTCTAGCTCCACCTGTTTGCCACTTGATAGAGCCACACTGCCATGCTTTTTCATGTGAACAGAAATTGTCTCTCAGCTTTTGAGACATTGTCATGTTGTTGTATTTGTATTAAGTTAATGATTGTATGTTGGTATATTTTTAGGCACTTACTAACTGCCTCCTTGTGGATGTGATCAGGAGATGAGATTGTGCATCATTCTCTTTTCTGTTTGAGCAGTTCAGTTTAGGATGGATTTGGCTGATGCTGATTTTTGGTTTTGGTCCAGTATATGGTATCTGGTATTTGTTCTTGCCCAATGGGTGGGGCTTTGAGGGAAAAGTTGTGGCTGTGTTGTATGATTGTAATTGCTGTCTGCTGTTGAGTGATGCAAGAAAAGAAACATACAATACAAGAGAAAAGGGAAAACAAATATAAATTTGTAAACAACACCATAAAAAACAGAAAATGGTAAAGAAAAAACAAAAATTTTGACATCAGCAGACAAAACAGCACAAAAACTAAATAGAGAAAAGAAGAAGAGGTAAATAAAATAATAAGAAGAGAAAAATAAAGGAGATAAAATAAAT
>NW_006409097.1:352555-366440 GCF_000296735.1 Chrysochloris asiatica
AAATCTGACTCTTCTAGTGCACTAGCATTGAGAGATTTATCTACAAGTTCACTGATTTGGACTTCCATTGATTGAAATCTATTTCTTTGTGCTTTCAATGCATTGTCCATTTCTGACACCTTAGTATCAATTTTTAAATTTCTAATTGCAGTTTTTGTATTGTCTCCAACCCTTTATTGATTATACTTGATTGTTCCTTCACTTCTTTTCTGATATTTCCTTTGTTTCCTCTACCTTACTGTCAATCCTTGTATGTACCTAAATACCATCCTCTTTCAGGTAGTTTCAATGCCTTTTCTCCCTTAAAAATATTTTCTAGCTCCACCTGTTTGCCACTTGATAGAGCCACACTGCCATGCTTTTTCATGTGAACAGAAATTGTCTCTCAGCTTTTGAGACATTGTCATGTTGTTGTATTTGTATTAAGTTAATGATTGTATGTTGGTATATTTTTAGGCACTTACTAACTGCCTCCTTGTGGATGTGATCAGGAGATGAGATTGTGCATCATTCTCTTTTCTGTTTGAGCAGTTCAGTTTAGGATGGATTTGGCTGATGCTGATTTTTGGTTTTGGTCCAGTATATGGTATCTGGTATTTGTTCTTGCCCAATGGGTGGGGCTTTGAGGGAAAAGTTGTGGCTGTGTTGTATGATTGTAATTGCTGTCTGCTGTTGAGTGATGCAAGAAAAGAAACATACAATACAAGAGAAAAGGGAAAACAAATATAAATTTGTAAACAACACCATAAAAAACAGAAAATGGTAAAGAAAAAACAAAAATTTTGACATCAGCAGACAAAACAGCACAAAAACTAAATAGAGAAAAGAAGAAGAGGTAAATAAAATAATAAGAAGAGAAAAATAAAGGAGATAAAATAAATAAAAAGACTTAAATACAATTAGGGAGAAGAATGAGTAAAAGGGAAAGAGGCCAGAGATTAATAAAAAAAATTCTCAGTAAATAAATCTTTTATTTAAATAGAGGGATAAAAATAATAAAGAAATACACAACAGTGGTTGGGAAAGAAAATCTTAAAAAAGGAAGAAGAAAAAATGAAAAGGGATATAAAAAGAAGAGAAAGTAAGAGAGACAAAGGAGAGGGAGAAAGAATGATTGAGCAGAAATAGTTAAAGGGAAAACAAACAAACAAACAAACAAAACTCAGGGAGGAGAAAATTCTGGGATCTTCTGCTAGCCACAGACCTATGTCACGGGTGAAGTTGGTAACACTCAATCCTAGATAAAATTCTTATAGGGTTACCTGTTGTCTTTTATCGTCACTAAATCCAGAAGCAGCTCATGCATACTCGAAAGTAACTGGGGTATGAGGGTATTGCTGTCCCAGTGGGGAGCAGAGAGTGAGAATTTCAGGACTACCTAGAACTGGCTTTGCAGATCTGGAATAGGCCCCATCTAGTCACAGGTACTGGGGTTGATGCTGCCAGCTTCCTACACACTTTTATATAAACTTCAACAGCCTGGAGAGCAGGAGTTTCCCTGTGAGTGGATGTGGATGGAGCTAGCCTCAAGTCATCAAGGTAATGTGGGGTACAAGACGAAAACAAAACAAAACAAAAAGTTGCCCCTATCTGTCCACCAATAAGTGTCATGCCCCTGTACCTCCTAGTACTGTTTTGCCCATGAAAGTTAAAGATGACCACACCACAGCTGGCCTATCCTCCTGCACAAATCATCAGTTTCTTTTTGTGTTCCCACCCCCACACCCAACCACCCCACACACATATCTATTTAGATGATTCTTATACTGAAGACTAGTTCAGGACTGGCCAAGGCCAGTTCTGTATATCTGAAGAATGGCCCATCCTAACAGAGTTAATTAGGACAGTTCCCCACTCTTTAATGGGATCAACAATTAAGGTGCTCACCTCCTTGCTGTTCAGACAACAAGGAGATCAGGAACTTCCCTGGTAATTTATGCAGGTTGGGGCAGCATAGCCTCTGGTTACCAGCCATTTGAAGCTCAGAGTTTTGGGACCATAATCTGCATCTGTTTCATTTGATAATCCATATCTTTGTTGTAGAGAGTTTGCATGCCTTTCTTGCTGCCTACCCCTTCACTTTCTTGCTGAAAGTGAAGAGGACTTAAAACATTTACTGATGAAGATCAAAGAGCACAGCCTTCAGTATGGATTACATCTCAATGTAAAGAAAACAAAAAGCCTCACCACTGGACCAATAAACAACATTCTTTGTTATCAAAATCAACAGAGAAAAGATTGAAGTTGTCAAGGACTTCATTATTTTTGGATCAACTATCAACACTCATGGGAGCAGCAGTCAAGACATCAAATGACATATTGCATTAGGCAAATCTGCTGCACAAGACCTTTTAAAAGTGTTGAAGAGCAAAGAGGTCAGCTTAAGGACTAAGGTGTGCCTGACCCAAGCCATGATATTTTCAATCATCTCCTATGCATGCAAAAGTTGGACAGTGAATAAGGAAGACCATAGAAGAATTGATGCTTTTGAGTTATGGTGTTGGAGGAGAATATTGAAAGTGCCATGGGCTGCCAAAAGAACCAATAGATCCGTTTTGGAAGAAGTGCAGTCAGAGTGCTCCTTGGAGGCCAAGATGGCCAAATTTCATCTCTCACACTTCACACATATTGTCGGGAGGGACCAATCGCTGGAGAAGGATATCATGTTTGGTAAGTTTAAGGGTCAGAGAAAAAGAGGAAGATGTATTGGCAAATTGGAAGCATCCATCAATGGGCTGCAGCATGGCAATTGTGGTGAGGTTGGCCCAGGATCGTACAGTGTTTCATTCTGCTGTGCATAGGGTTGCTATGAGTTGGTACTGACTTGATGGCACCTAACAACCCCTAAGATAATGGTTTTTAATGTGTTCTGTTTCATTTTTGGTGAACTCCAGTTTTCTTAGATTTATATTTCATGTATTTCACATTCCAATTATTATTGAATGTTTGCCATTGTTTCTTTTTATTTTGAGTTGTTAACCTATCAGCAAATGAAAATCCTGAAAACTTTACTCCAACCATATCATTAAGGTCAACTTTATTTTGAGCAGTCAAGTTACTCTCAAAGTCTTTATTTAAAGAAATTGATGCTTACATGATACAAACATATATCTAAAATTAGAATATTCATTTTTTTCCCATTAGAAAACATTTCCACAATACTTACACATGAGAATATGATGATTCCCAAGTCATACTTTGAATGTCTTCCAAATTGAGTGACTCATCTTCTAGCACTGTTTCAGACAATGTTTTGCTGCTATTTATAAGAACTTCAGTGGTTACCCATCAAGAAGTTTGCTTCTTCTTCCTAGACTGTCTTAGTCTCCTAGACTGTCTTTGTGCTAAAACCTGTCCACCATGGTGACATAACTTTCAGCATTACAGTAATACAAAAGTCATCACAGTATGACAAACTGGCAAATGAGTGGTGAAGTCTGTTCTAGAAGTTTTCAAAGAATCTCTCTTACTTCAAATGCAGCTCCTTTTATTTAAGAAACGTTTACTTGAAAAGAAAACTTTATAATAACCTGTTTATGGGTATCTTTGACCAGATATTTGCAGGTGTTTCTCAGTAAAGAAAAGTTTGCATTATTTGCCAAAGATACCTACATTAAACTGATAGTTATAATTATTTATGGTGAAAAAGTTATGATAAATTTACTATCAGATTCTTAATTTATGTTTGCACATAACAAAAACATATTTAAAATTAGAATATTTGTGGGTTTTTTTTTCCATTATAAAATATCCCTTAATAGTTGCATATGAAAAGCAGATATGATGGGAACAAATATGCTTTGTTTGGTGAACATACATGGTAAATATCAATAAATAGATAAGTCAGAACCAACTTGACAGCAATGATATGGAATTTAAAATTTTTTTTTTTTTTTTAAACAATCTATAGAAACAGAGAATACAGGTGTGGCACTATAAGAAAAGGATTCTACAGCAAGGTTAGTTTGAATCATAAGGTGAGCAATTCAAACTAACCAGCCACTCCTTGGAAACCTTATACAGGGTTGCTATGAGTCGGAACTGACTTAACGGCACTTGACAATAAAATCAACAACATAGAAACACAAACTGAGGTTCTTAGTAATTATTAGAATGCAAAACGGTCCCAAGACCTATAAGTTAGGACTCATTGTTATAATGAATATCTGAATATGTGAAGGAGAATTAAATATCAGTTGATGTACTTTTTATAGTTTACACATTTCAGTTAATCTACACAATCTATTGTAAAGAAAACCTGTGTTTAGTAGTAAAAATGAGGACAACTTTTCTGGTGAAACTTTTCAATATATTTTTAAATATTAAATGCTTGATTTGTTTAATGAGGCTTCCTTGACTAGGGTCTTATCCTAAACAAGAAAGACAAGCACAAAAATGTGTAGTCAAATATTCATGTAAATGTGAAGCAGTGTTCATAATCTGGAAAAAATAACCAGAAATAACATAAATGTCCAACAATAAACAGGTGCTTCATGATTTTTCTCTTTATTTTCATTTTATACTTCCTATAGCGTAGTGGTTATGAATTGAGCTGTGAACCTTAAGATCAGCAGTTCAAAATTACCAGCTGTTCCATGGGAGAAAGATGAGACTTTCTGTTCCTGTAAAGATTTACAGCCTTGGAAACCCTGTATAGGGTCTCTGTGAGTCAGAACCAACTCTACGACACCTAACAACAACAAATACTCCCAGTCAAGATATCAAATGCCATATTGCATTAGGCAAATAAATCTGCTACACAAGACCTCTTTAAAGTGTTTATGAACAAAGGTGTCAGTTTGAGGACTAAGGCTCATATGACTTAGCCATGTTTTTTTTTTTTTTTTCAATAAACTCATATATTTGATATGAGTGCTGGTAGCATAATTGTTACAAGTTAGGCTGCTAATCTCAAGTCAGCAGTTTCAAACTATCAGCTTTTCCCTAGAAGAAAGATGAGGCTTTCTGCTTTAATGAAGATTTACAGCCTAGGAAACCCTATACAGGGTTGCTATGTGTTGGAACTGATTCCATGGCATATAACCACTATCACCATGTCATATGTTTGTGAAAGTTCAACAGTGTATAAGAAAAACCATAGATGAATTAATGCATTTGAGTTACAGTGTTGGAGGTGGATATTTAAAGTACCAGAGACTGACAAAAGAACAAATAGATCTGTGTTGGAAGAAGTACAGCCAGAATGATTCTTAGAAGCCAATTGGACAAACTTCATCTCTCATACTTTGGACATTTTGTCAGGAGAGACCAGTCCCTGAAGAGAATATCATGACTGACCAAGTGAGGGTGGGAGAAAAAGGTGGAAGACTCCCAACAAGATGGATTGGCAGAGTGGCAGCAGTGATAGTTCAAACATAGCAATGATTCTGAGGTTGGCACAGGACCAGACAGTATTTTGTTCAGTTGTATATAGGGTTCACTATCAGTAGGTACCAACTTGATGGCACCTAACAACAACAACAACATTCTCCCATAAACATATTTCAAATGCTCCCAAACTTAGAATCTACCCTAAATTTTAGAAATTTTACAAATCTTTGGGAATTTTCCATATGAATGTAAAATTTGTACTGAAGACACTACCAATATTTCAAACTCATCCTTTTGAAAACTCCAGCAGTTAGCTTTGAAATTTCATTCTTTCTATTCTTTCGTTTGCTATATATATTAGTTGATTGGAGTCCTGGTATGAAGCTGTAGGTTAATGCACTGAACTGCAACTTATGTTTGAAATGCAAGATCACTGGTTCAAGCTCACCAGCTGCTCCTTGGAAACTCTATACAAGGTCAGTCTGAGTCAGAACTGACTCAATGACACACAACAACAACAGCAAAACATTGCTTCTACCTCTACAAAATTGCTGCTTCATTTTGAACTGTCCCTGAAAGTTATTATCTGAATGCAGGTAATCCAAACTTTACACCTAAATTATTGGAAATGTCTCTTTATGGATCTCAGTGACTCATTCAGTCAATAAATTGTGCATCTACTCTAAGCCCCAGAATAAGATTGCAGGTGCCCAAGATGAATGGAGTCCTGGTGTGGCTCCATGGGGTAATGCGCTGGACTGCAAGGTTGGTTTGAACTGCAATTCCTTCGGTTCAAGCTCACCAGCTGCTCCTTAAAACCCTATACAGGGTTGCTATTAATTGGAACTAAAGGATTTTTGGTAGCATAGTGGTTACGAATCGGGCTGTTAACCTCAAGGTCAACAGTTCGAAACTACCACTTGTTCCACGGGAGAGATGTGGCTTTCTGCTCCCATAAAGATTTACAGCCTTGAATCCCTGTGCATGCTCATTATGAATCAGAACCAACTCCACGGCACATAACAACAACAACAGTGGCACTTAACAACAACACCAATAACAAAGATAAATGGAGCATAAAAACCTCCTTCCAAGATCTCATACTTTACTGGTCTCCAAGAAGCCCTGGTAGTTTAATAGTTAAGCACTCTGATTGGTGGTTCAAACCAGCTCAACAATTTTGTTAGAGAAAATCTGGCAATCTACTTCTGTAAAGGTTACAGCCTAGAACTCTCCATGGGGCAGTTCTACTCTGTTACATGTGGTCACTATGAATCAAAATGGACTTGACAGCATAAGCAATAGCAACAGTAGCCCCACCCCAAGGTAATTACAATAAAATCTGATAAGTTTTAACAATGATAATAATAGCAAAACATAGCAGTTGATATGGGTTCAGCTGCCTCTGACACCACATATCAGAATAAAACTGTACACTGTAGGGTTTTTAAAGGCTGATTCTTTTCAGAAGTAGACTAGTAGACCCATCTTAAATTTTCAACTTTTTGATTAGAAGCGAAGCACATCAACTATTTTCACCATCCAAGGACTCCAAGAAATATAGAGAGTAATGAATATCAAACTGAAAAAATGATGTATGTCTTCCATATGCAAAGTAAATTCTTTATTTTCCTTTATCCTTTAAAAAATTACTTATCTACCTTTGACTACAAATAAGGAATTATGGTTGAGCCTGGGGATGTAATGTTGAACAAAACAGATAAAAACATGTTATCATGGATTTCAAAGACAAGGCTATTCATAATATCATAACACATTGTTATTATTAGGTGCCATTGAGTCACTACCGGATCATAATGATTTTATGCACAAGAGAATGAAACACTGGCTGGTCCTTTGCAACCTTACAATCGTTGCTATGTTTCAGCCCATTGATGCTGCTACTGTGCCAATCAACCCTCCACTTTACCAAACATGATATTTTTCTTCAGGGACTGATACTTCTTGGCAATATGTCTGAAGTATGAGAGACAAAGTCTGGCCATCCTGGCTTCCAAGGAGCACTCTGGCTGTACTTCTTCCAGCACAGATCTGTTTGTTCTTGTGGCAGTCCATGGTACTTTCAATATTCAACTCCAACACCGTAACTCAAGTGCATCATTTTTCCTAGTGTTCCTTATTCACTATCCAACTTTTGCATGCATATAAGGTTATTGAAAATACCATGGATTGGGCCAGGCACACCTTAGCTCTTCAACTTACATCTTTGCTCTTGAACACTTTAAAGAGGTATTGTGCAGCAGATTTGCCCATTGCAATATGTTGTTTGATTTCTTGACTGCTATTTCCTTATTGTTCAGACTGATTCAGAAAAGTACATGGAACAAGGGATATCCTTCCTAATGTCTGATGGATTTTGGCTGAAAAGCAGAGAATACCAGAAAGATGTTTATTTGTTCTTTATTGACTATGTAAAGCCTTCCGATTGTGTGGATCATGACAAGCTATGGAAAACATTGCAAAGTAGGAGTATTCCAGAATACTTTAATGTGCTCATGAGGAACCTGTACATTGACCAAGGTGCAGTTGTTTGAAAAGAACAAGGGAATACCCAATGGTTTAAAATCAGGAAAGGTGTGTGCAGAGCGTAATTCTTTCACCATACTTACAAATAATCCGAGAAGCTGAATTATATGAAGAAAAACATAGCATCTGAATAAGAGGAAGACTCATTAACAACCTGCAATATTCAGATGATGCAACCTTGCTTGATGAAATGTTGTGTCATCTGAATATTAAAATACTTACTGATGAAGATCAAAGACTACAGCCAGTCTTTGGTATGGGATGAATCTTAATTTAAAATCGTTACCACTGGACCAATAAACAACATCCATTATAAATGATGAAAAGATTGAAGTTCTCAAAGACCTAATTTTGTTTGGATCAACCATCAACACTCATGGAAGTAGCAGTCAAGAAATCATGACACATATCTGTATGTAATTACAAGTTATTTTTTGAAGAATAAATATTTTTCTTTATGCTATGGTAGGGTATACATAAAGACATAACTGATATTACAGGATTATGGTAGGCGTTTATGACAAATAATATGTAACCAAGATGTGAAGGTTAAGTGGAGTCCACAGGTAAGGAGCATATTGGTGAGTATTCCTGACAGAAGGAATAACTTAAATAAACATATTTGTGTGAAAGGAGCTGGCATATTAATGTGGATACAAAGGAGATATCAAATGAGACAATATATACTACAGCACTTTGTAAACAATAAAGTATTAATTTATGTTCTTTCTTATATTGGCAAAACTATTCCCTATGATAACAATATGTTTGCATGTTGTTGTTGTGTTGTGTGCCGTGGAGTCGGTTCCGACTCATAGCGACCCTGTACAGGGTTTCTGAGGCTGTAAATCTTTACGGGAGCAGAAAGCCTCATCTTTCTCCCGCAGGACAGCTGGTAGTTTCAAACTGCTGACCTTGTGGTTCACAGCCCGATTCGTACCCTCTATGCTACCAGAGTTGTGTATAGTGTTTTATTATTTATACTCGTATTTGCTGTCATGAATATTATACTACTTGATACTCATTAGGGCTCAGGAGGCACTGTTAAACAAATATTTTTTTTCTCTGGAGTTTCTGCAAAAGTCAGCTTCATCACCTCTGTTATGTATGCTTTTCTGTTAACACTTGAGAAATGTAAGCATAACTGTCCTCCATCTCTCATTAAATATGTAAAATCAGTCACCAAGTTTTATCGATTATAGCACAAAAATAATTTAAACATTTGTTTGTGCTTCCTTAATTCCACCCTTGTTGCCTAAATTCAGGTTGATAATTTTAGCCCTGGGCTTTACAGGCCCCTTTATCTACCCTTCCTTTGATTCCCAACCATTTTTTGCCTACTTTGTCATGAGAGTTATAGCTGTGAGACAAATTTGGTCATATTACTTCCTTGCTCATAAATCTATAGATTAAAGATCACAACCATATTTGCTGATATTTTTTATAATCACAACCTCTCACAAATCCTACATTGGAGATGTACTCTAAGGATTTATTGCACTTGTAAATGAGATGAGGAGAAAGAAGCTGAGGTTGTAGATTAAATATGGATGAGAAGCATACATAGTACATTAACCAGAGGCTACGGGAAATACTCAGGAGATTCTTCTTTAGTCATCCAAATCTAAGCTTAGTAGGTATCTGTTTTCATAAAAAAACAAACAACAAAACCCACAAAATTGAATATTTATTTTTTACATACAAAACATCAATTTCTTTCCTGCAAACACAACTATGAATGTGATGGAGCATACAGTGGGCAAAATGATGAAAACTTCCTTGATATAATCAAACATCTTAAGACAATGAGCTGCTGGACCTGGGGGCTCAAGACCATAGTCTCAGGAGGCACTATGGTCAATTGGAATAACATAGTTCACAAAGATAATGTGTTTTACACCATTCTTTGGTGAATAGTGTCTGGGATCTTGAAAACTTGTGACTGACCTTCTAAGGTATAGCTATTGGTCTCTTTCCAGATGAAAGACAAGTGAAAAGAATTGAAGAGACTTGGAATCAATTAGTTCAGTGTACTAATGGAACATGTGAGTATCTGTCTCTACAACTCTGAGACCAGAAGAACTAGATGGTGTCAGGTTATCACTACCAACTGCTCTGAAAGGGATCACTTCAGAGGGTCTGCAATAGCCTATGAAAAACTGTGAAACAAGACTCAAAATTATTAAATAAAAATAGACCAGGTTTACTGATCAGAAAGGGACTACAGCAACCTGAGACTATGGCCGTTAACTACTCTTAGGGTCTGGAAATAACTCACCCTCGTGGCCCAATTTTCAGTCAAGCTATAAGTAGATACGGTTTGTAGAAAGAGACAAAAACACTAATAAGGTATATCCACCATGGAATGGTCAATAATTCAGAATCAAAAGAGCAACATTTTCCTAAAGACAAAGTTGAGAAGGGATGGAAGGATGGGTGAAATGGAAATGGGAACCACAGGGAGGAAGTGGGATAACTATTGTCGCAGGGAGGGGATTGTAATTATTGTGATGAAACAAAGTGCATGATTTGTTGAATGTAATGCTGATGATCTTGTCTGCAAACCTCACTCAATTCACAATAAAAAGTAAAAACAAAAGATATATCAATTTCTTTAGAATATCTGTTTAATGAGATATAATAAAAAATTTTTTTTATCATTAAGTAGTATCATTAAATTTACACAAGTCATCTTTATTTATGAAATACTTTTTTGTGGCCTGTACTCATCCCAAGAACACAAAAGATAACTCTGTGAACACTTTATTGGGCTATTTTAAAAACCCAAATTCCATTAAGAATTCATGACACTAACTTCAAATCTATCCATTTCACAAAATTCTTCCATGCATTTTTTAAATAAGCCAAAGCTAACTGCCTTTATTTTGAAGTTGTTTCCAGAATAGCACAAGAATTTGTCTATGGTTGGAAACAAAACACCTACCTGGTTATACTTTGATACATCTACTTATATTTGCTTTTTCAGAAGTAAAGACTTGATTTATTATGTCCTGTTCTGCGTTCCTGCAAAAGAGGATAAACATCCACTCTATCCAAAACAGATATTGAATCTATCACCAATTTTATTTTTAGAAAACTTAGTGGGATATTAAAAGAGAATGGAGTAGAAAGAGTGAGAATTCTCACCAGGATTAGGGAGACTCAGTCCCAGCCCTATGAATGTCCATTAAGAAATTTTCTCTAGGGCAAGATGAAGCAGAGTTCTGAAAGTTTGTGATGTCATTTGTCACAGATGAGAGCCAGAAAGCAGATGATGATAGCAGATGCTTTCTACACTCAAAGATCTGTTGAATCCTTCATTTAATTTGCATGTGAAAGAAAGGTAAACTTTCTTCATATTTTGTTGTTGTTGCTGTCAAATAGGTTCTGACTCATAGCAACCCCATGTATGGTTTCTGAGGAGCAGCTGGTGAGTTTGAACTGCTGACCTTGCAGTTCAAACCAACCTTACAGTCAAGTTGGTGAGGATTGCTGCCAATAAGAGAGGAAATTGTGCCATAAAACCTGCACTATCTCCCTAGTATCTTTCCCTTCAGGTAACTATCTGTCTTATCAATAGACCAAAAGAAACATTGCTTTTCTTTAGTTTTAGAACTTTGTCAAGCAATAAAAGATCAAATACTATCTTTTGAAACTCTAGGTAGCCTAAGATGGACAGTTAAAATAGTGTCTTGTTGTTATGTGTTTCATATCAATACCTTTCACATTATTTTACCTCCCCTTACAAAACAAATTAAGATTTGTCATAAGGTGAACCTGCAACCTGGGAATTCATCTATATTCTGTAAGACCACATACCATCAACTATCTTGAATAACTGCCATGTGTGAACTCAGAGGGCAATTTTATTGATGTATGAGACAAAATAGAATACAGTTCTTTTTTTTCCTTTTTTTGCTCTTTTACTTTACTGTATGACAGTAGCAAGAACACAGAATTTTTACATTTTTTACTTTCATAAATAGCCAGTCCTTGGAAAATACAAAAGGAGGGAAAAGCCAGTAAATTTCTTGACTTTATTCTCTTGAAAATACCATCAGAAATTGATTATAATTAAGGAAATGGTTCATAAGTTAATTCTTAGTTTAAAAGTATATTGTAATTAATAATTCATTTATGGCATCATTGCAAAAAATATTTAAGTTAGACATTATAAGAAAATGATCACTAGTTTTATATTCCCTATATATTTAAGAAAAGATTATGAAACTTTGTAAATAGTCTATGGTTGAAGGATTAGGATATATTGAGTATTCACTATGCTTTAAAACTTAATACTCATTTCTTCATTCAAATTTCCTCAAAAATCTCTGAAATAAGTGCCGTTGGTTTCCCACCCATATTGCCTCCCTTTTACCACATTAGTGTACATTTCCCAATCATAAACAATTGCATTTCTTTATTCATTACTTGAGTGCTTTCTTTGGCTGCTGAAGCCCAAGCTATTAGCTTGTAGATAGGTTAGAAAAGGCTGGGAATTACACTCTACAGAGTTGCCAATTATTTATTATGGCCCTTTTAGTCATATTTCTCCATTCTACAAAGTTTTGTAAATCCTAGCCTCTACGTGTGGTGCTGTAGGATAAAGCACTGGGCCAAAAGGTCTGTTTGAACCTCAAAGTCAATGGTTCAAACTCATCAGCCACTCCTCAGAAATCCCATATATGGTCACTTTGAGTCAGAACTGATTTGACAGCACTTACAAAAATATGCCTGTGATTCAAGTCCTGTTACAGTTCTGTAGGATAAACACTAAAATTCAAAGCCATTTTAAACTGCAAGGTGGTGGTTCACATTCACCAACCACTCCTTGAAACCCTACTCAGGGTTGCTATGAGTACTGACTTGAGGGCACTTAACAACTAGAACAAGGATTAAAAATGCCCACACCTCTATCAGAGGATGTGACTCACATTTTCACCTTTAGTTTTCCTTGGGGACAGAGTCTGAGTCCAATTTTTAGGGCAAAGTTCACTCTTTTGGCCTTGACCTTTCATCTGTCTCATTATGTCTGAACTCCAGTTCTTGGGACATTTGGCCCATCACCTGACCTGATTCACCAGCTCCCACGGCTTCATGCATTAACAGTCTATTGTCTGACCTGCCAATTTGGGTTCCTGAGTAAGGAGAATCCTCAAAACTGATCTTTGAACAACAGTTTTGGGACTTTCCAGCCTGCACCAATGGGTGAGACATTTCCTTTGATAGTTGTGAGTTCTGTGAGGTATTGTAGCATATTGCAGAACTGACATGTGAGGGAGGGGAAGAGCGGTGATTGATATCAAGGATTATGGAGTGTTTTAACATGTTGGAAAGGTCAGACCTTTGGGATTTCTTTAACCTCCACCTCATAGGGACCAGTCTCCTATGGGTTTTTCTAAAAGAAATTATTCATGCACATCCTTTGAAGTAGCTTTCTTTCAAAGTCTGACAAGAGTTGGTATCTTGCGCCTACTCTTACCCATGGGGCAACTGCACTGGGTTCTGAAATATTTCAATAGGAATCAGCTACTGTGTTCACATTTTAATTGCTCAATAACACATGCAATTGGCCACTTTTTCCTCTCTTCTCATTTTTACTCAATCCTACTTTGTTTCCTTTGCTATGCAAATAAAGGTCTTATAGCAGAGTGGTTAAGAAGCAGGCTGCGAACCTAAAGGTCAGCAGTTTGAACCTATCAGCTGTTCCATGGGAGAAAGATGAGGCTTTCTGCTCCCATAAAGATTTTACAGCCTCAGAAATCCTGAACAGGGTTGCTATGAGTTGGAACCAAATCCATGGCACATAACCACCACCACCACCACTCAAATTCCCATTGCAAAATCACGGGAAGTCTCCAGATGCTCAAACATCCCTAATTTAAAGTTTTTAAAATTGAGATTTAGAAAAGTTAGATCACCTGCCTAAATTAATATTTGTTAGGTTGCAGACCCAGGATATTTTCTTCTACTCTCTGTACTTAATCATTGTTGTTGTTGTTGTTGT
>NW_006409097.1:368250-373261 GCF_000296735.1 Chrysochloris asiatica
ATTTGGCTTTATCTTCTCGAGCTGATCTTTGAAATTTCCTGTTCAGCTCTTGAACCTCTTCAATTTTTCCATTTGCTTTGGCTTCTCTACATTGGAGAGCAAGTTTCAGAGTCTCTTCTGACATCCATCTTGATCTTTTCCTTCTTTCTTGTGATATATTAATTTTGTTTTTAAAGTAAAAAGTTCTCAACCTCATCCTCTCATCTTCAACGATACACTCAAAAGCACTCTCTAATAAATAATGAAACAAAAATCATTTGCTATTTAGACAATCCAAATTCATATCAACCTAGGTGTGCAAAGTAGATCAGTAATACATGTTTTCAAGGCTTTCAGAGGCCTTTTTTTTCTGAGATGCCTCTGAGTGGGTTTAAACTGTCAACTTTTTATTATTAGAGTGTTCAACCAGTTGTACTACCAAATGTCATGAGAGAAAAAATATACTTAGACCTTAAATGAAGAATCAAAGTATTCATTCAGCATTAGAGAGACATTTGGATGGGAAAACCACCAATCCAAGTGATAACATGGAGATTTCATCAAGATGGTACACACAGAGATGGATATAGGATAAGAAAAAAAGAGAATGCAATAAAATAATTGATTTTAGTCTTAGGTTTAAGTCACTGAGATCACAAAAGGGAAGGTTCAAGAAGAAGGCAAAGGCTTTTTCTGGATAAGAATGCTTAGACATCCTAAAGTTGAGTGCGAAACTTCACAATCACAGTTCAAGGATACATACAATGTATACTTTTCATGACAGGTTATAAAAATGTCTTGACTTGAAATAAAGCAATTTTTAAGTTGGAGCTGTTGGTAAGTATTAAGACTAAGGTTTTTTGGTTTGTTTTTCTTAGAAAGTGTTTGAACAATGGAAACTATCTTGGTTGCTTGGGAAACATTGCTGTTAGGTACCATCAAGTCATTTCTAACCCGTACCAGCCTTATGAACAACAGAATAAAACAATCCTCAGTCTTACAACATACCAACAATTACTAATGCGCTTGAGCCCATTGTTGAAGACACTGTGCTAATCCATCTCTTTGGAGGTCTCTCTCTTTTTCACTGACCCTCTACTTTACCAAGCATGATATCCTTCTCCAGGGACTGGTCCATCCTGATAATATGTCCCAAGTGTGAGTGATAAGGAATTGTCATCTTGACTTTTAAGGAGCATTCTGGCTGTATTTCTTCCAAAATAGATTTATTCTTCTGGCAGTTCATGGCACTTTAATATTCTTCTTCAACACCTTAACTCATATGCATCAATTCTCCTACAGTCTTCCTTATGCATTATCTAAATTTTAATACCTATTAAGCTATTGAAAATACTATGGCTTAGGTTAGACACACTCTAATCCTCAAACTGATATCTTTGCTCTTGAACACTTTAAAGAGGACTTGTACAGCAAATTTGCTTAATGTAGTATGTTTGATTTGTTGACTGTGCTTCCATAAATGTTGATGGTGGATACATGCAAATCAAGCCTTTAATCACTTCAGTCTTTGAAATGATACTATTAATTAGTCCAGTAGTATGTTATTAATTGGTCCAGTAGTAAGGATTTTTGTTTTCTTTACATTGAGGCAAAACCCATACCAAAGACTCTGGTCTTTGTTCTTCGTCAGAAAGTATTTCAGTCATCTTAGTTTTCAGCAAGCAAGGTTGTATTTTCTGCATATCACAGATTGTTAATGAGACTTCCTCCAATCCTGAAGTATTTCCACATAGAATCCAACTTCTTGTATTATTTGTTCAGTATATTGATAAGATAAGTATAGGGAAAAGATATAAACCTTGCACACACTGATTTTAAACTATTCAATGTCCCCTTGTTCTGTTTGAATAACTGCCTTTTGGTTTACATACAGGTTCCTCATGAGCACCATTAAGTGCTCCAAAATACTCATTCTCTGCAATGTTGTCCAGAGCTTGTCATGATTTACACAATTGAAAGCATTTATACAGCCAAAAAGCACAGGTAAACATCTTTCTGGTGTTCTCTGCTTTTAGCCAAGATCCATCTAATGTCAGCAATGATTACTCAAGTTCCAGGTTCAGCTTTTCTGGCATTTCCCTGTCAATGTACTGTTTCAGATAATGAAGATAATGAGATATGTATCCTTGTCATAAAATAAATATTTCTTAAGGCTATTTTACAACAATATTATCTTTGTGAACACCCTCTTCCTTCGTGTGTGTTCCTTCCCAATCCTAGTTTGATGACAGAGAAAAATACTACCTTAGTTTTTATGATTCCTAATCATAAAAAAAAAAAAAAATTAGAAATTAATTCCACCACTCATCTGTCATTTGTTGTACTGTGGTGGCTGGCATGTTGTGGTGATTCTGGAAGCTCTGACACCAGTATTTTAAATGCTAGCAGGATCTGTGTTGGAGAACTTTCAATTGAGCTTCCAGATGAAGACAGAATAGGAAGAGAGATAGACTACTTCTGAATATTTAGTCACTGAAAACTTTATGGATAGCAGTAGACCACTGTCAGATGGCATCAGAATATTGAATGTTGAAACATGATAAAGAACTCCAGAATATTGTCAGATTTAGTACCAGAAAAGGAGCCCCACAGGTTGAAAGGCACTCAAAATATAACTGGGGAAGATATGTCTCCTCAAAGTAGAGTAAATGATGATGGTACAAAAAGAGTAAAGCTTTAAGTACCTTCATTTTATGGTGAGTCACAACTCAAAATGAGGAAAAACAGATGAAAACATCCATTAATAATCAAATCATGGACTGTACAAAGTATGAATCTAAGAAAATTTGAAGTTGTAAAAATGGAATGGAATGCATAAATATCGATATCCCAGGCATTAGTGAGCTGACATGGACTGATATTGGTCATTTTGAATCTCATAATCACAAGATTTACTATGCTGGGAATCACAAAAATTGAAGAAAAATGGCATTGCATTTATCATCAAAAAGAACATCTTAAGGTTTATCTTTAAGTATAATGCTGTCTGTGATAGGGTAATATCTGTACACCTACAAGGATGACCAGTGAATATAACTGCTATTCAAAGGTGAACATCAACCACTAAAGTCTTTGATGATAAAATTGAAGAATTCTAACAACTTCTTCAGTCTGAAATTGATCAAACATGCAATCAAAATTATTGATAATTACTGGCAATTAAAGTGCAAAGATTGAAAATAAAGAGGAAGGGCCAATCATTGGAAATATGGTTTTGGTGATCAAAACAATGATGTAGATTGCATGACAGAGTTTTGAAAGATTAATGACTCCATTGCAAATACTTTTAAAACAACATAAAAGATGACTATATACATGGACTTCATTACACAGAGTACACAGAAATCAAATTGATAACATGTATGTAAAGAGATAGTGGAAAAGCTTCCATATCATCAGCCAAAACATGGCCAGATGCAGACTGTAGAAAAGACTATCACAAAATTCAGGTTGAAGCTGAAGAAAATTAAAACAAGTCCACAAGAGCCAAAATATTATCTTGAATTTATTTCATATGAATTTAGAGATACTCTCAAGAACACATACGATGAGTTAGAGAGTAATGATCAAAGATCAGAAGAGTTGTGGGATGACATCGAGAACATCATAGAGAAAGAATGTGAAAGGTCATTAAGAAGACAAGAAAGAAGGAAAAGATCAAAATGTATGTCAAAAGAGACTCTGAAACTTGCTCTGCAGCACAGAGATATTAAAGCAAATAGAAGAAATGAGGAGGTAAGATAACTGAGTGGAAAATTTTAATGGACAGCTCAAAAAGGCAAAGTCAAATATTATAATGCAATGTGCAAAGATCTGGAGTTCGAAATCCAAAAGGGAAGAACAAACTCAGCAATTCTCAAGCTGAGGGAACTTAAGAAAAAATGACAACCTCAATTTGTAATATTGAAGGATTCTTTAGGCAAAATATTCTTTAGGCAAAAGAAGATGAAAGGAATACACACAGTTATTGTACCAAAAAGATATGATAGATGTTCAAGCATTTCAAACATGATCAAGATCCAGTGATAATGAAGAAGATGTCCAAGGTGCACTGTGGGCACTGGCGAATAAAAAGTTTCTAGGAATTTATGAATAAAAATTAAATATTTCAACAACCTGATGTAGCACTGGAGACAGTCACTCATCTATGACAAGAAATTTGGAAGACAGCTACCTGGCAAACTAATTGAAAGAGGTCCATATTTGTGCCCATTCCAAAGAGAGGTGACTCAACAAAATGCAGAAATCATTGGACAATGTCAGTAATATCACATGCAAATAAAATTTAACTAAAGATAATTAAAAAAAAAAAACAGTTGCAGCAGTACATTGATGCAGAGCTGCCAGAGGTTCAGGCTGGATTAAGAAGAGGACGTGGAGTGAGGGATACAATTGCTGACATCAGATGGATCTTGGTTGAAAGCAGAGACTACTAGAAAGATGTTTACCTGTGCTTTATTTTATTTAATGTTTTATTATGAATTATATGATAGTTTACATGAGAGAACATTAGTTTGACATTCATTCTATTGTATATCGTTTCATTGCCATGGTTACAATCACCTCCATGCATCATCAACCAACCAAAGGGTATACCCTCCAAGCCAGCCCCCCAGTAGTCAGCACACAGCCCCTCTCTCTCTTTGGGTCTAGAGTCCCTGGCTGCTCCATCGCTCCATGTCTTCATCTCTGACCCCATCT
Organism: Chrysochloris asiatica; assembly: GCF_000296735.1. Taxonomy (NCBI): domain Eukaryota; kingdom Metazoa; phylum Chordata; class Mammalia; order Afrosoricida; family Chrysochloridae; genus Chrysochloris; species Chrysochloris asiatica. The sequence goes on from NW_006409097.1 coordinate 372,952, forward strand.
CTGGCGTCACTGCCTCTCTGGGTATGATCTCGCCATCCACTCTTCTCACTTGATGGTTAAGGGACCTCAGCTCCTGGACTTCAAAGTCAATCACTCCCCTTCTTTTGCTACAAAATGTACAGCTTTACATTTCCAACCCTCGCAGTTAGTCCTGATAACAATTATTCACCATTGTACCACAAGGGACCAATTCCTATCTCCTTTCATTAGCCCCACCCAGACATATTGGATACTACTCAGTGAAGATTCTACCCTCCTCCATACCCTCTGGATCTAGGCTCCCTCTTGAAAGCTTGTAAGCCCATCACTT
>NW_006409097.1:373542-374634 GCF_000296735.1 Chrysochloris asiatica
GGTGTTCTTACGCATATGCCCTCTCTTCTTATCAGCTGGGTTTTTCACTCTACACTCTAGTCTTCTGTGGCTATGTCACTGACTCTGGGCCCAAGAGTTCCCAGGTCTTTCCACACTGCTGGCCGACCAGGTCTCCACCCGGGTTCACAAGTCTATTGAACGTTGTAGGGCTTAGCTTGCGGCTTCATTGCTGTTTTCCCCCTCACTTCTCCTTATCAGTGATGAACGTGGTCACCAATCAGAGCATGTATTGCCATTGAGTCTTAGTCTTTGAAGGGGGTTTGCCCTAAAGGTATCCAACCACTTACCTTGATGTCTCTTGGACAAGCAAACATGCTTGTTCTTGTACTAATCACTCAGACTGCCTATATATTTTTTAATTTTTCCTGTCATTGTTTCTTTCAAGAAGTATCTTCCGTTCTTCTAGCCACTCCAAGCTGGTCTGCTTGTTCTTTCAAATGGAAATTTCCCACCTCAGAAATTTCTGGATGCAGTTCAGGATTCCACCTATGGTCTTATGTAATGAAGAGGCTCCACAGGAAGCCTCCTTTACTGGGCACATTGTAGCACCATGTTAGGTCTTCCAATCAGTTATAGGCAGAAGATGGACTTACAAGCTTTCTATGGTGACATTTCTGACAATTCCTTTCTTTCTCCCTCAAGTGTCTATTTTATAATGATATGCCAGCCAAGACAGCCAAGCACCTTAACATTATTTCCCCCCTTGTCCCCATTCCAACCATGTCAATACCTGTATCCCAGAGCCCTGTTGTTCCAAGATTGCGCATACATCATTCTTTACCTCTGTCCCACTTATCCCATGCAAACCTGCCTCATTGTGTTCCAGTCTACTTTGTTCTTCAAGTCCCCTCCCTCTTCTTGTATATTTCCCCCATCCCTAGCACACAAACTATCCTGTGTCTACTCCCTGCCCTGTGCTCCACCTTGCTCTCCCTCCCTCCCCTCACCCCTCACATCATGGTAATTAGCAAAGAATCCACCCGTCCCCTTTAGTATGGCTTCTTTTCTTTAGTCTTTTACAGTAGTGGTCTTATGCAGTATTTCTCCTTTTGTGACTGACAATTTCACTCA
>NW_006409097.1:376284-378824 GCF_000296735.1 Chrysochloris asiatica
TTTTACTTCCTCTTTGCCAATTTGGATGCCTTTAATTTCCCTGTCTTGCTGTAGAGCTCTTGCTAACACTTCCAGCAAAATACTGAATAGGAGTGGTGACAAAGGGCATCCTTGTGCGGTTTCTGTTCGCAGAGGGAAGACTTTCAGTTTCTCTCGATTAAGAGTAACATAGGCTGTTGGTTTTGCATATATGCTCTTAATTATGTTGAGGAATTCCCCTTCAATTCCTACTTTGTTGAGTGCTTTTTATCAGGAATGGATGTTGAATTTTGTCAAATGCCTTTTTCTGCATCAGTCAATATGATCATGTTGTTTTTTTCTACCTGTGCTTTATTGATTATGCAAAAGTTGGAAATTGTGTGGATCATGACAAACTATGGACATTATGGATAATGATTATTTCAGACCACTTAATTGGATGACAATCAAGATGGCGGATTGGGTAGACGTGCAGTGAGGCGTTCCATCAATAACAATATGGAATACCATGCCAAGAAGGCTCAGGGGATGGTGCTGGAACTCTGAAACACATATAAAGGTATGTTTGGAGGATTGGAGAGCTTACAGCTGGGGAAATTTGTAGGAGAATCCAGAACTCCATTGTTTTCTAGTTCAAGACACTCAGCTGTTCACGGAGCCACCATCTTGGGAGAGAATATCTTGATTGTATCAGGAATGATATCGAAATTTAAAGTAACAGTTTCTACATAAAACCAAATGGCCACCACTTATCTTTCTGTCGTGCTGTGGTTGCTTCAGTTGCTGTGATTCAGAGGACTATGCCACTTGTATTTTAAATAACCAGCAGGGTCACCCATAGTGGACAGGTTTCAAATGAGCTTCCAGACAAAGACAGACTAGCAAGAAAGAGTGACAAACTACTTCTGAATCGCTAGACACTGAAAACCTTATGAATAGCAGAGAAACACTGTTCAGATACAGGGCTGGAAAATGAGCCCCTTAGGTTGGAAGTCACTCAAAATGCAACTGGGGAAGAGATGCCTCCTCAAAGTAGAGTTGACCATGATGACATGAATAGAGTTAAGCTCGTGGGAGAAGTGCTCACAGAACCTTCATTGGTTGATGAGGCACAACTCAAAATGAAAAGAAATAGCTATAAACATCCATTGAAAATCAGAACATGGAATGTATGAAGTATGAATCTGGGAAAATTGGATGTTGTCAGATATGAAATGGAACGTATAAACATCGATATCTTAGGCATTAGTGAGCTGAAATGGACTGGTATTGGCCATTTTGAATCTGACAACCACACATTTTACTATGCAGGGAATGAAAAATTGAAAAGGTGTTGCATTTATCGTCAAAAATAATATATCCAGATCAGTCATGAGGTACAATGCTGTAACGATAATATCCATGCGCTTACAGGGAAGCCCAGTTAATACCACTATTATTCAAATTTATGCATCGACCACTAAAGCCAGTGTGTATGAAATAGAAGAATTCTACCAACTTCTTCAATCTGAAATCGATCAAATATGCAATCAAGATGTATTGCTCATCACTGGTGATTGGAATGCAAAGGGGGAGCAAAGAAGAAGGACCAGTAGTTGGAAAATATGGCCTTGATGATAGAAATGATGCTGGAGAATGCATGATATGATTCTTCAAAACCAATGATTTGTTTATTTCAAATACCTTCTTTAGACAGCATAACAGATGACTATATACATGGACCTCGCTAGATGAAACACATAGAAATCAAATTGACTACATCTGTGGAAAGAGAAGATGGAATAGCTCCATATCATCAGTGAAAACAAGGCCAGGGCAGACTGTGGAACAGACCATCAATTACTGATATGCAAATTCAAACTGAAGCTGAAGAAAATGAAAGCAAGTCCACAAGAGCCAAAATATGACCTTGAATTTATCCCACCTGAATTTAGAGATCATCTGAAGAACAGATTTGATACATTAAACACTAAAAACAGAAGACCAGAAGAATTGTGGGATGACATCAAGAACATCATACGAGAAGAGAGAAAAAAGTCAATAAGACAAGAAAGAAGGAAAAGGTCAAAATGGATGTCAGAAGAGACTCTGAAACTTGCTCCCCAGCATAGAGATGCTAAAGCAAATGAAAGAAATGAGGAGGTCCAAGAGCTGAACAGAAAACTTCGAAGATCAGATCGATAAGATAAAGCCAAATACTATGATCAAATATGCAAAGACTTGGAATCAGAAAACCAAAAAGGAAGAACACAGTCAGCATTTCTCAAGCTGGGAGAACTGAAGAAAAAATTCAAGCCTCAAATTTTGTTATTGAAAGATTCTCTAGGCAAATTATTGAATGATGCAGAATGCATCAAGAGAAGATGGAAGGAATGCAGAGTCATTGTACCAAAAGGAAATGGTTAATGTTCAACCATTTCAGGAGGTACCGTATGAACAAGAGCCAATGATACTCAGGCAGGAAGTCCTAGGTACATCGAAGGAATTGGTAAAGAAAAAGGCACCAGGAATTGATTGAATAAAAATTTAAATCTTTCAAGAAAGTGAGGTGGCACAGGAGG
>NW_006409097.1:380115-380929 GCF_000296735.1 Chrysochloris asiatica
TCAAGTGTGGCAGCGGTAGTGAGGTTGGCCCAGGATCGGACATTGTTTCGTTCTGCTGTGCATGGGGTCAGTATGAATCGGTTCCGACTCGATGGCACCTGACAACAACTACAACAATTGGATGACAAGCTATGGACAATTTAGATAATTAATTGTATACAATGTCAGCAGTTTAAGCTAACCAGCCACTCCCTGGAAACTCTATACAAGATCACAATGGGTTGGAACTGAGCCTACACATTGATCTAGAGACAGTTGTTCAAAAGGAACAAGGAAACAATGAATGGTTTAAAATTAGGAGGATAAACCACTTCACGCCAGAGCCCTTGGGAGGAAGCAGTCGCACTCAGATCTGGCCGCTTCGCACGACTCTGATGAAAAGCTTTTTGACTCGTACCAGGCGTTGCTCCTCACAATGGGCAAAGGAGACTCCAACAAGCCACCGGGCAAGATGTCCTCGTTTGCCTACTTCGTGCAAACGTTCCGGGAAGAGCACAAAAAGAAACACCCAGACTCGTCCGTCAACTTCACCGAGTTCTCCAAGAAGTGCTCCAAGAGAGGGAAGACCATGTCTGCAAAGGAAAGTCGAAGTTTGAAGATATGGCAATAAGTGACAAAGCTCGCTAGGACAGGGGGATGAAAAATTACGTGCCTCCCAAGGGTGATAAGAAAGGAAAGAAAAAAGATTCCAATGCCCCTAAGAGGCCACCATCTGCCTTTTTCCTGTTTTGCTCTGAACATCGCCCAAAGATCAAAAGTGAGCACCCGGGTCTATCCATTGGGGATACTGCAAAAAAAAAAAAAAAAAAAAAAA
>NW_006409097.1:381819-382899 GCF_000296735.1 Chrysochloris asiatica
CTGTACCAATAAACAACTTCAAGATAACTGAGGAAAGATTGAAATGATCAGAGACTTCATTTTGCTCAGATCAACCATCAACACTCATGGAAGGAGCAGTCAAAAAATCAAACGAAATGCCACATTAGGAAAATTTGTTGTACAAAACCTCTTTAAAACGTGCAAGAAACTTTTTAAAGTGTGCTAGTTTGAGTACTAAGGTTCTCCTGCCTGACCCATGCCATGGTATTTTCAGTAATCATGTATGCAAATGAAATTTCAACAATGAATTATGAAGACTGTTGAAGAATTGATGCATCTGAGTTATGTGTTGGAGAATATTAAAAGTACCATGGACGGTCAAAAGAACAAATAAATCTGTGTTGAAGAAAGTACAGCCAGAATGCTCCTTAGAAGCCAGGATGACCAGACTTCATTACTTGTGTTTCAGACATATTATCAACAGGGACCAGTACCTACTGAAGGACATCATGCTTAGTAAAGTGGGTGGTCAGTGGAAAAAAAGACAATGATACCCAAAGAGTTGGATTGTCATAGTGGCAGCATAAATGGGCTTGACTGTAGCAAAGATTATGAGGTTCTAGTAGAACCTGGCAGTGCTTCATTCTATTGTCTATAAAATCTCTATGAATTGTTACTGACTTGAAGGCACCTAAAAACAACAACAAGGAATTAACATATCCAGTTAACAGAAACGTGTCAGAAGTTTTCAATGACTCAGCTAAGTAAACATTTAATCCCAGGGAGACAAGCAAATGAAGGACCAGTTTAATTAAACAGTAATTGAATCATTTAGTTTTGATCAAAAAAGCTTCATACAGTTTTCCTTTACACCCAGAATTGAGGCACTCACTAATAAGCATCAAAATATCTCATTTCTGAAGAAAATGGAGAAAAGTAATTAGAAGGAAACCAAAATTTAATAAAAATAACCCCAAATTCAAATCAATTTTTGGAAATAACTTTTAAAAAGGTTGACAAAACAAATTAGTTGAGTTTTAAAGGAAAAGGGTTCTGTAGTTTTGCATAAACTGTGAATGGATATACATTTGGTTGTATATATCACCACCATTTAAAATT
>NW_006409097.1:383181-384926 GCF_000296735.1 Chrysochloris asiatica
TTTGTTGAATGTAAAACTTATGATCTGCCCTGTAAACTTTCACTTAATTCACAATAAAAACTTTAACAACAACAAAAAACGTCAACAGAAGTTTTTATCATAACCAGGTCTTCAAGAAGAATTAGAATGTGCCTAGTATAATATTTGGAGTTCTGGTATAGTGCTGTGGGTTAATGTGCCAGACTTCAAAGCTGCTTGAACTGCAAGGTTGGCAGTTCAAGGTCACCTGCGACTCCTTGGAAACTCAATAAAGGGTCGCTATGGGTCAGAACCAACTCAAATGCACTTAACAACAACAACAACAAGTATAATATTCAGGTCATAGAAGGCACTCAGCAAACATGCCAGTTTCCTTCTCCTTCTTTTCCTCTAGTTCTGAAGCCTTCTTTGTTAGGGAGATGGTTTTTCCAACTATGCATAGGAACACAAGACTGTTTTTCAGTAGAGATACCTAAACTCTTGTCTGTCATACCTGAGCTCAGTCTATTTAGGAAGGTGTGCTTTAAAAGCTCCAGATGTAGTTCTGGAGTACAGGTACAGGAGTCTTCAGTGTGTTATTGCCAGACTTGAAAGAAAACATCTTCTTCAACCCTATCTCTGAAGCACTGGTTTCTGGGATTAAAGGAGGTAGAGAAAGCACAGGTTGATTAAAGTAACTCATTGCCTCGCTTCTGGCTTTTTTAAAGAAATAGTTCTTGAAATTTCTCAGAGATTTCAATATGTTCATAAGGAGTCTCCAGGCCTCTTGGAAGATTTCAAAGAAATCTAGATAGTCTATCATTAATTTTTAGATAACATAATTTCTCTCTGCATGAAAATGAATTTAAAAGGAATTTAATTAAATGGTGGCATATAAGTGGGATTTGGGTTAATAGATTTTATGGTAAGAATTAAACATTTCTAAAAACTCTTCTAGTATCAAGTGTTTCTCAAGTTCCAAATTAACTTTTATTGTGATTACATGATGTGGTATTTAAAGTAAGTGAGGGAAAAAAATCACTGCAGAGTTAAATAACGGTCAAGAATTTATAAATATAATTTCCAAAGCAGAAGACAGAATTTGGATATTATCTTTTGATTAACTAACTCAAAAATGATTTATTCAAAGTTCAAAGTTTAACTGCATCTTTACTACTGCTCAAGATAAGATCAAGTTTGAGACAGACCTCTAGAACTTGGATGATATGTGAACATTAGATATATGAAGGGATTTCAAAAAGTTTGTGGAGGAGAACAAACAAAATGGTGAATTGGGTAGAAGTGCAGTGAGGAGCTCTGTCAGCAACGACACAGAATACCAGACCAAGCAGGCTCAGGGGATGGTGCCAGAATTCTGAATCACATATAAAGGAATATTTAGAAGGTTGGGAGGCTTACAGTTAAGGGAATTTGTAGCAGAAGCAAGAAATCCACTGCTTTCTAATCCAAGATGCTCAGGTGCTCCCTGTGCCACCATCTTGAGAGACCAAGAGGGGGAGGGATCAGAGCAGCCATGGATGACTGACAGAACTGTGGGGATAAAGGTGCAGGCATTCTTTAAAAAAAAATTTTTTTTATCTGTTTATTGGTCACTCGCTGGCTGTGCATCTCCATTCAGGTGACTAGAGGGAGTGCCAGAGTGAGTGGATACCCCATCCCCAATCCCAGAGGGTTCTACTATGCATGCGTACATATCTCCTTGAAATTTAAAGTGACAGTTTCCACTTAAAACCAAACAGCAGTGCAAAACAGCCACAGCTGGCCCC
>NW_006409097.1:386889-387362 GCF_000296735.1 Chrysochloris asiatica
GGCTGCAAGCATACATTGACAGAGAACTTCCAGAGGTTCAAGTCGTATTCAGAAGAGATCATGGAATGAAAGATATCATTTTTGTTGTCCAATGGATCTTGACTGAAAGCAGAGAATACCAGAGAGATGTTTACCTGTGCTTTAGTTACTACAGAAAGGCATTCGATTATGTGGATCATGACAAGCCATGGATAACATTGTAAAGTATGAGTATTCTGGAACACTTAATTGTGCTCATAAAGACTCTGTATGTGGACTAAGAGGCAGTTGTTTGAACAGATCATGGGAACACCAAATGGTTTAAAATTAAGAAAACTGTGCATCAGGGTTGTATTCTTTCACAATATTTATTCAACCTGTATGCTGAGCAAATAATCTGAGAAGCTGGGTTCTATGAAGAAAAATGTGGCATCAGGATTGTAGGAAGACTCATTAACAACCTGAGATATGCAGATGATACAACCTTCCTTGCT
>NW_006409097.1:387462-388061 GCF_000296735.1 Chrysochloris asiatica
ACCACATACAAAGGAATATTTAGAAGTTTGGAAAGCTTACAGCTGTGGGAATTTGTGGCAGAAGCAAGAAATCTATTGTTTTCTAGTCCAGGACGCTTAGCTGCTCCAAGAACTGCCATCTTGGGTGAGACCAAGCGGGGGAAGGATTGGAGCGGCCACAGATGCCTGGCAGAAGCTCTGAGATAAAGGTGTGGACATTATTTTCTTTTGATAGCTGTTCATTAGTCCCTTGCTATCTGTGCACCTCCATTCTGGTGACTAAAGGGTGCCTGAACTAGTGGGCACCCCTGCCCCACCCTGGGAGGGTTATACTACACATGCACACAGAGCTCCTCAAAATGTAAAGACACTGTTTCCAACTAAAATCAAATGGCCACAGCCAGGCCAGAACTATTTCCAACTAGAAAAAAGCCAGAACAGGGATTGTGGAGCGGGACAAGCAGACAAAAGAGGAAATAGGCTGAAAATTAAATCCTAAGTTACATCAAAACTACCAACAGCGGTATCTTGAAATTTCTCAGGAAGAAGTGTGAAAAGAGAAGCCCATTTCCTGATCACATCTACCTGGAGGCATTCAGAAAGCATAAAAAATACCAAAA
>NW_006409097.1:391093-395937 GCF_000296735.1 Chrysochloris asiatica
TGATGTTAATTGCCTTTGAGTTGATTCTGTCTCATTGTAACCCCAGGTGTGCAGTGTAGACATATACACCATAATATGTTTTGTCTTTTCAGAAGAAGATTGTTAGGTCTGTCTTCAGATGCACTTTTGCATGGATTGGGACCAACAATCTTTCAGCTAGTAATCAAGAGCACGTTGATTAAATATGCACCTTCAATTTTCTTGGCCATGTAATATAATATATTCACAGGTTTGGGGTTTTGGATATAGACATCATTGAGGGATCATTATTCTGTTTACCTCAAATAGTATAGTGATAAAAAATGAAATGATCTTACAGTCAAAGAGAAAAGGTGAAAAGATAATAACAACACAAATATGTAAGCAGGAATCAATTGTAACTGATTTGGCTGACTAGGGCAAAGCAGTTACGAACGTATAGAAGAAACAAGCCAGTAGAGGGTAACATACAGAAGAAACAAGCTAGTTCCAATCACTGAGACCTAAGAAATAGGAAAACAATTGGGGCTAAAAGAATTTATAAGAAGAAATTTGTACTTACACATCCTTTCCTTGACATTGAGCTTCCAGACAATTGCCTTTTTATAACTCCTTCAGAAACTAGATTCTACTCTAGTGAAGTTGCATCAGAAAGAGAGGATTCTGAAACTCTGAATATAGCTAGACTATGGGGTAACATGCTAACCTAGGTATATAGAATAAACAAAATGGTAAACACTAAAGACCACAATTTCCTTCCTCTACTCAGTCCTCAGAATACTGGAAGGTTAAAATTTCATTTGCAAGGACATGAAGAAAATCCAGAATAAAGGTCTACAGATAGCAATTATTGGGAGACCTTTTAAAATGATAAAATCTCCTCATCTCATTACCCTAAAGTGGAGCCTACTAATTGCCCCTGGATAAAGCCATACCCATACTAACTAACTCAATTAACTTTCTTTTTTATTGAGATATAATTTACATACCATAAAATCCATCATTTTAAACTGTCCAATTCAGTGTTGTTGTTGTTTTTACTATTTTCATAAAACTGTGCAACTATCTAATTAAAGAAATTCATCACCCCAAAAAGAAACATCTCCAAATGCAAACCTTATACTCATTAAGTCCTTTGAAGTTATTTCCATCATAATTCCTACTTTCTACTCTCTCAAAACCCCAGTATGCAATCACTAATCTATTTTTCATATTTCTATATATTTCCTTAATATACACATTTTATTCATGGATGTCCATTAATAGTTTGTACATGAAACGTATGAGGTATGAATATAGGAAAATTGAAAGTTGTCAAAAATGAAATGGAATTCATAAACATCAATATCTTAGGCATTAGTGAACTGATATGAACTGGTATTAGTCAGTTTGAATCTGACAACCACATGGTTTACTAAGGCAGGAATAGCAAGTTGAAGAGGAATGGTGCCACATTCATCATCAAAAAGAATATTTTAAGATGTATCTTGAAGTACAACACTGTTTGTGACAGAATAATATCTATACATCTAAAAGGAAGACCAATTAATACAGCTATTATTCAAAATCACCCACTAACCACTAAAGCCAGTGATGATGAAATTGAAGAATTCTACCAATTCCTTAAGTCTGAAATTGATCAAACATAGTGAAGATGTACTAGTAATTACTAACACTTGAAATTCAAAGGTTGGAAACAAAGAGGAAAGACCAGTCATTGGAAAATATGATCTTGCTGACAGAAACAATGCTAGAGATCACATAATAGAATTACACAAGACCAATGGAAAAATATCATAGCATCAGTCAAAACAAAGGCAAAAGGCAGACTGTGGAACAGATAATCAATTGTTCAGATGCAAGAGCCAAAATATGACATTGAACATATCCCATCTGAATTTAGATATCATATCAAGAACATGTTTGATGCATTTGACACTAATGACCAAAAACAAGAAGAGACATTGGATGGCATAAAGAACATCATACAAGAAAACAAAAGGTCACTAAGAAGAAAAGAAAGAAGGAAAATACGAAAATGGATGTCAGAAGAGACTCTGAAATGTGTGCCCCAGCACAGAGACACTAAAGTAAATGGAAGAAATTAGGAGGTAAAGAGTTTAATAGAAAATTTCAAAGGGCAGCTCCAGAAGATAGTGTTAAATATTATAATGACATGCATAATGATATGTAGTTAGAAAACCAAAAGAGAAGAACACACTTAGCTGAGGAAATTGAAGGAAAAAACCTAAAATATTGAATAATGCAGAAAGCATCAAAAGAAGATGGAAGGAATACACAGAGTCACTGTACCCCCCTCCCACCAAAAAAAAAAAAAAAAAGGTTGATGTTTAAGCATTTCAAGAGGTAGCATATGATCAAACACCAATGATACTGAAGAAAGAAGTCCAAGGTGCACTGTAGGCATTGGCAAAGAACAATGCTCTGAAAATTGATGGAATACAAATTGAAATCTTTCAACACACTGTTGTAACACTGGAGGTTCTGACTCATCTATGCCAAGATATTTGGAAGACAGTTACCTGGCAACTGATTGGAAGAGATCCATTCCAAAGAGATGCAACCCAATAAAATGTGGAAATCATTGGACAATATCATTAATATCATATGCAAGTAAGATCTTGCTAAAATAATATAAAACAGCTGCAACAGTACAGTGACAGGAAATTATCAGCGGTATAGGCAAGATTCAAATGAGGACATAGAATGAGGGTTATAATTGCTTCCATCAGATGGATCTTGGCTGAAAGCAGAAACTAATTTAAAAGTGATTACCCAATGAGTTCTGGTAGCGTAATGGTTATGAACTAGGCTGCTAATCTCAAGGTTAGCAGTTTGAAACTACCAGCGGTTCCATACAAGACAGATGAGGCTTTCTACTCCTGTAAAGATTTACAGTGTCGGAAACCCTGTACAGGGTTGCTATGGGTCGGAATCGACACGATAGCACTTAACAACAACAACCCATGCTTTAGTGACTACACAAAGACTTTCAGTTGTGTGGCTCATGACAAGCTCTGGACAACATTGCAGAGAATGAGTGTTCAGGAACACTTAATTGTGCACAAGAAGAACCTGTCAGTAGAATAAATGGAAGTTGTTAAAACAGAATCAAGGAACACTGAATTTTCTTAGACTTGAAGTATGTGTGCCAGGCTTGTGCTCTTTCACAATACTTACTCATCGTTTATACTGAGGAGAATATAAAAAGATCTTGGACCACCAAAAGAACAACAACAAAAATCTGTGTTTGAAAAAATATAGCCAGAATACATTTAGAAGAAGGATGACAAGACTTTGCCTCTCATACTTCAACCATATTATATGGAGGGACCAGTCCCTGGAGAAGGACATCATGCTTGATAATTTGGAGAGTCAGAGACAAAAAAGAAGATCCCCAACAAAATGGATGGGCACAGTGCAGAAGCAACAAGCTCAAACTTAGCAACAATTGTGAGGTTGGTGCAGGTTCAGGCAGTGTTTTATTCTGTTGTGCAAAAGGTCACTATAAATCAGTATAGACTCAAGGACACCTAACTATAACAACATGCTGAACAAATAATTCAAGAAGCTGGATTATATGAAGAAGAACATAGTATTAGGATTGCAGGGAGATTCATTACTAACCTAAAATATGCAGATGATACAACCTTATATGCTGAAATAGAAGAGAACTTAAAATACTTACTGATATAGATCAAAGACAACAGCCTTCGGTATGGATTGCATCTCAATGTAAAGAAAACAAAAACTCGCACCACTGAACCAGTAAGTAACAACTAGATAAATGGAGAAAAGATTGAAGTTGTCAAGGACTTCATTTTGCTCAGAGCACCCATCAACACACATGGAAGTAGCAGTCTAGAAATCAGCTGATGTATTGCATTAGGCAAATCTATTGCACAAGAACTTTTAAAGTGTTCAAGAGCAAAGATGTCAGTTTGAGGACTAAGGTACACCTGAACAAACCATGATATTTTCAGTAACTTCATATGCATGTGAAATGTGGACAATGAATAAAGAAGACCGTAGAAGAATTGATACATTTGAGTTTTGGTGTTTGAGTTGTTGTTGTTGTTGTTGTTGTTGTTGCTACGTTCCATCGAGTCAGTACCAACTCATAGTGATGTTATGTACAACATAATGAAAACTGCATGGTCCTGGGCCAACCTCACAATTGTTGCCACACTTGAGTTCACTGATGTTCTCTTAAAAGTGGCAGTATCAATGGGCTCAAGCATGGTGACAATTCTGAGGTTGGCCAGGAATGGACAGTGTTTTGTTCTGTTCTTCATAGAGTTGCTGAGTTGGTACCAACTCAATATAACATAACAACAACAAAACTTATATTAGAGGAACACTTTTATATCTTTATAAAAGATATTGTTGCTAAAATAAGGATATCACAGTGTACAATCTGGTGGAAATGCATACTGGTACAATTTTTTGGAAAGTAATTTAGCAATAGTTATTAAAATATAAAGCATATACGTTATTTGTTGGATAAAAATAATTCCAACTTCCAGGAATCTAGCTTATAAAATCAAAATCAAAATGCTTTAGTAAATATGGTGCTAATAAATATGTAAGGGGATGGTAATTATATTTTTTTATGTAAAAACTTGAAATCAGCAAAAAAAAATTGTTAGTAGAAGATTAACAAGTACATTATTGTATGTTGATTGTATTAAATATACTGTTGTTGTTGTTAGGTGCCATAGACTCAGTACCAACTCATAGTGATGCTATGTACAACATAATGAAACACTGCCCGGTCCTGAGCCAACCTCACAACTGTTGCTACACTTGAGTTCACTGATGTTACCATTTTGTCAATCCATCTG
>NW_006409097.1:398297-401538 GCF_000296735.1 Chrysochloris asiatica
CATCAGATTCAAAATGGCCAATACCAGTCCATTTCAGCTCCCTAATGCCTAAGATATCGATGTTTATGTGTTCTATTTCATATTTGACAACTTCCAATTTTCCCAGATTCATACTTCGTACATTCCATGTTCCAATTATCAATGGATGTTTACAGCCCTTTCTCTTCATTTTGAGTTAGATCCCATCAGCAAATGAAGGTCCCACAGGCTTACTCCACTTTTACGGTCAACTCTACTTTGAGGAGGCAGCTCTTCCCCATTCTCATTTTGAGTTCCTTCCAACCTGATGGGCTCAGTTTCCAGCACTATAGCTGACAGTATTTCTCTGCTATTCATAAGGTTTTCAGTGACTAAATATTTGGAAATAGTTCATCACTCCTTTTTCCTAGTCTGTCTTCATCTAGAAGTTCATCTGAAACCTGTCCACCATGGGTGACCCTGCTGGTATTTAAAATACTGGTGGCATAGCTTTCAGAATAATACCAACTCACAAGCTACCACAGTATGACAAAGTGACAGACAATTGGTGGGGTGTTTTAGAACAATATTAAAAGTATTTCACTGACCCCTACACTTTACCAAGTATGATGTCCTTCACCAGGGACTGGTCTCTCCTGAAGTTTGAGAAATAATTTTGTCATCCTGGCTTCCTCAGAGAATTTTGGTGGTACTTCTTCCAACACATATTTGCCTATCATTTTGGCAGTCCATGGTGTTTTTACTATTGTACTTAAACACCAATATTAAAAGTACCATGGACTGCCAAGGAAGAACAGTTAATATAGCTATTATACATATTTACACACTAACTACTAAAACCAGTGATGATGAAATTGAAAAATTCTACCAACTTTTTAAGTCAGAAATTGATAAAAATGCAATCAAGATACATGATAATTATTAGTTATTTGAATGAGAAAGTTGGGGGAAAAAAAGAGGAAAAATCTATAGTTGAAAAATACAGTCTTGATGATTATGCTGAAGCTCACATGATTGAATTCTGCAATATCAGTGATTTATTCATTACAAATACCTTTATTTCAACAACATAAAAGGTAAATACATACCTGGACCTCTCTAGATGTAATACATAGAAACCAAATTGATTATATCTGTGGAAATTATGAAGGAATTCCATAACATCAGCCAAAACAAGGCCAGGGAGAAACTCTGAATCATACAATTAACTGTTTATATGCAAGTTTAGACAAAAGGAGAAGAGAATTAGAACAATCCCATGAGTGCCAAAATATGACCTTGAACATATCCCACCTGAATTTAGAGACCATCTCAAGAACAGATCTGATGCATTAGATACTAATGACTGAATACTATAAGAGTTGTGAATGACATCAAGAACATCACACAGGAAGAAAGCAAAAGGTCATTAAGAAAGCAACAAAGAAAGAAAAGACAAAAACGGATGTCAGAAGAGACTCTGAAACTTGTTCTTGAATGTAGAGATGCTAAAGTGACAGTAAGAAATGATGAAGAAAAAGAGTTGACCAGAAAATTTCAAAGAACAGTTGCAGAAGACAAAGTCAAGCATTATAATGAAATGTGCAAAGACCCAGAGTTAGGAAACCAAAAGGGAACAATATGCTGAGCATTTCTCAAGCTTACAGAACTGAAGAAAAAGTTCAATCCCTACCTATGGGCAAAATATTGAATGAAGCAGGAAGCAACAAAAGAAGATGGAAGGAATACATAGAGTCACTATACCAAAAAGAATTGGTTGATGTTCAGTCATTTCAAGAGGTATCATATAATCAAGAATCAGTGGTATTAATGGAAGAAATCCAAGCATCACTAAAGGCATTGTCAAAAAACAAGGTTTCAGTAATTGAAGGAATCTCAGTTGAAATGTTTCAATAAGCCAGTGCAGTGCTGGAGATCCTCACCTGTCTTTGTAAAGAAATTTGGAAAACAGCTACAAGCCAAATGATTAGAATTTATCCGTATTTTTGCTTATTTCAAGAAAGGTGACCCAAAAAAATTCAAAACCATGGAACAATAGCATTACATCACATACAGGTAAAATTTTGCTGAAGATAACTAAAAAATGGTTGCAGAAGTACAGTGACAGGGAGATTTCAAAAATTCAAGTCAGATTAATAATAGATCATAGAATAAAGGATATCATTAATTATATCAGATGGATTTGGGCTGAAAACAGAAAGCCAGAAAGATATACTTTTGGTTTCTTAATGATGCAAAGGCATTCAACTGTATGGATCATAACAAATTATGCATAGCATTACAAAGATTCCAGAACACTTAATTACTGTATGAGAAACCTGTACATAGAGAAAGAAGCAGTGGTTCAAACATAGCAAGGGGATAATGATTTATTTAAAATCAGGAAAAGTGTACACCCAGGTTGATTCTTTCACCATACTCACTCAATCTGAACAAATAATTGGAGAAATTGGATTCTATGAAAAAGAACATGACATTAGGATTGGAAGAAAATTCACTAACAACCTGTGATAGGCAGATGACATAATCTGACCCAAGCCATAGTATTTTCAATTGCCGAATTTGCATGTGAAAATTGTTGCTAAGTGCTGAACTAAATTTGTTTTGATACACAGAGGCCCTGTATAGGGTTTCCAAGGATTAGCTGGTGGGTTTGAACTGCCGACCTTGTAGCTGAAACTGATAGTGTAGCCCAACACATTATCCTGCAGTGCCATAACAGGACTCCGTGTGAAATTTTGACTATGAATAAGGAAGACCTTAAAAGGCCATGTAAGAATTGTTGCAATTGAATTACAATGTCGGAGATTATAAAAAGCAGAATAACAAACAAATCTGTTTTAGAAGAAGGATAAACAGAATGCTCCTTCTTGCTATTGATGGGTGCCATCTGGTCAGTTCTGACTCATAGTGACCATACGCACAACATAAGGAAACACTGCCCAGTCTTGTGCCATCATCACAATTGTTGCTCCTGAGCACATTGCTGCTGTCACTGTGCCAATCCATCTAATTATGGTTCTTTTTCTTTTTTTGCTGACTACCCATGTTACTAAGCATGATGTCCTTCTCCAAGAATTGTTGTTTTGTTGTTGTTGTTAGCTGGCATCCAGTTGGTAGTGACTCATAGCGACCCTATGCACAACAGAACAAAACACTGCCTGGACCTGGGCAAACCTCACAATTGTTGCCACACTTGAGCCCATTGATGCTGCCACTTGGCCAATCCATCTCTCTGGGGGGGTCTTCCTCTTTTTCTCTG
>NW_006409097.1:403363-404580 GCF_000296735.1 Chrysochloris asiatica
ACATCTGTCTCAGGTTTTGCACACTGAGAACATTGAGATTTCAGTTTGAAGACACCCTGAAATCTACAAGTAACAAACCCAACCCCCTTCTAGTATCTAGCTTGTTTATATAGGCAGAATGATGCATCTCTCCATTTTAGATGGCTAGATGTTTGTGGAAGATCTTAGTATTGTTTGCCTCATTTACTGGAAAAATAGAATAGGAAGTGTACTGCAGGGACACTTAAGAGAATTACAACACTAGTACACAAGTCAAGTCTTATATATTTGCTTATTGAAAGCAATGTCATAAAATCAAATAGAATTAAACAGGTTTTATTTTGCTTTTTCCTCACAAGAAACATAAAAATTAGGAAGCGTACTTAATAGGAAAATTTTTTGTGTTTAACACAATTTTTCTTTTTTAAGAGTCTTTGTGTAGTTATAACAGAATAGGATTGACCAACTTTTATATGCATATGAGGATATTGAAAATACCAAGGCTTGAGTTAAGTGTACCGTAGTCCATAAACTGATAATCTTTGCACTTTAGCACTTTAAAGTGAGTGGTCTTGTGTGAAGATTGTCCAGCTTTCACATATATATTAGGCTATTTCTGTTATATACTAGTAGAGTTGTGAGGATTTTTGTTTGTTTATTTTTTTTGCAAGGAGAAGCACCTGTGTTGTTGTTGTTAAGTTCTGTTGAGTCAGTTGCAACTCATAGCAAACCTGTATAGGCATTCCAAGGTTGTAAATCTTTTCAGAATCAGAAAACCTCTCTTTTCTCCCATGGAGAATGTGGTGAGCTCAAACTGCTTACCTTGTGATTTGCAGTCCAGTGCTTATCCCACAGAGCCACCATGCTCCCAGAATGATCTATGTTCTTGTGGCTAAGTGTCATTAAGTTGGTTCTGTATCATAGTGATCCTGTATAGGGTTTCCAAGGAGTGGTGGGTGAGTTTGAACTGCCAGCCTTGCAATTAGCAGTCCAGTATCTATGTTGTCGTTAAGTTCCATCAAGTTAGTTCTGATCCATAGGGTTTCTGAGGAGCAGCTGGTGGGATTGAACCACTGATCTGGTAGTTTAAACTAATGTTGCAGTCCAAGGCATTATCCTGCAGTGCCACATCTATCTATTGTTATTGTTTTTAAGTGCCCTTGAGTCAATTCTGACTCATAGTGACCCTATATAGGGTTTCTGAGGAATTGGTGGTGGGTTTGAACTGCCAACCTTGT
>NW_006409097.1:425544-426593 GCF_000296735.1 Chrysochloris asiatica
ATCACACAATTCACAATAAAAATTTAATAAAACTACCATGGACTACTAGAAGAGCAAAGAAATCTGTATAGGAAGAAGTACATCCTACTTAAATGCCAGGATGGTGAAACTTCGTTTCTCATACTTCAGACTTATTAGGGGAGACCAGTTCATGGAGCAAGACATCATGCTTGGTAAAGTGGAGGATCAGTGAAAATGAAGAAGACCTCCAACAAGATGAATTACTACAGTGGCATCACCTACATTGGCATTAGCAATAGGCTCAAGAGTAACAATGATTGTGGCCATGGTACAGGACCAGACAATGCTTTGTTCTGTTGTAAATATGGTCAGTAAGATTCTGAACAAACTCGATGTCACCTAACAAAATGTAACAAACAAAAGTAATATTGAATATCTTTGCATATTTATTTATGGACGTTTTTTCTATTGTTTATTATCCATTGCTGTTTCCATTTTATTTTTGGAATGTCTTCCTTCTTACACATAGAATATCTATTTAAGAATAAATATAAACTATTTTTATATTATCTGTTTTTAAAAACGTATTCTCTCAGTTTGTGCTTTGCTTCATCACTTGTTTAACGTGTGTTCTTTTGTAAAAACAAAACAAAAATACTTACATTTTGATGAGTCCTATCAGTCTTTTCTATTAAGACTTCTGAGTTTCCTATTTTACTTAGAAAAGCAAATACATGAATGTTTACTTTTTGCATTTAAATCTTCAGTCTTTCAGAAATTTACTTTAGTATGTATTGTGGAAGAAGAATCTAGCAAATTCTTCAAAATTTGTTCGTTCATTCATGGAACATGTATTAAGCTTATACCATGTATTATACATACTGTTAGGCAATGAGCATCTACAAATTGAAGTAGAAGTAAATAGAATAAATATTATGTTATTCAGTACCATCGAGTCAGTTATGACTAATTTCAACCCTGTATCAAGTAACAACCTGAGATATGCAGATGATACAACCTTGCTTGCTGAAAGTGAAGAGGACTTAAAATATTTACTGATGAAGATCAAAGAGCACAGCCTTATGTAT
>NW_006409097.1:427118-439977 GCF_000296735.1 Chrysochloris asiatica
CTGAGGAGCTGTTGATGAGCTTGAACCACCAGTCTTGCAGTTCAAACCAACCTTGCAGTCCAGTGCATTTCAGTGTCACCATTAGTCTAAACCAATTCTGTGACACACAACCATTACCAACAACCTAGAGTTACAGAGGAGTGGCTTGTGGGCTTGAATTACCGACTTTGTGTTTAGTAATTCATTGCTTAACCTATAATACCACATCAGGACACTAAAATAAATATAATGAATTTAAATAAGACTTTATATTTTCATTAAAGTTTCTCACAAGCTAGCTAAAGAAAATAAATATAAATCAAGCTAAAAGAAATTCTGCTTAAGGTAAATACTAATTGTACAGCCTTCATAAAAATGATGAGAGTTCAACATGGCTTTGCAGGGAGACTATTGTTCAACAAGGAGATGAGGTTGGAATGGGAAGAAGGAGAAAAGATAAAATATTGTAGACATCATGGGGTGGTTTTTCAGCCTGAACATAGAAGCTTCAGAATCTAAGTATTTTTATTGTGTCACTACATTACACAGATTAGGCATGTGAATAATATTTAGGTATTAGACTTAAAAATTAAATTTCAACTGTTTGTGAATGATGATATACCAACACACAAACTCAAATATATGTATATATGAATAATATTCACATATGTCTGTATACATGTGCAAGGGACAACCAAAAGTTTGTGGAAAAATTTTTTTATCTGTTAATTCAATCTTTCCACAAATTAAAAAAAAACCTTTGATGTATATATGTGTGTATATATATATATGAATATATATATATATATATATATATTTCCATTTCTATGCCATAATTAATGCTTACATTATGAGGGAACGTCTAAAAGTTAATGGGAATCTATGATAAGTGACTTTTTCCATGAATATACTCAACCCTATGATATTTTTTTAGGGATACACAATGAGTAATGAATATAAGATTTTAAAGGATAAAAGTATAATAAAACAAAACAAAATTTACACTGGAATCCCAGAGATATAATAACCTTTATCTAGATCACTACCAGAGGTGAATAGCGCTCTGTACCCATTTAGGACTGCCTCAAAGATTCTGATCAGAAGTGACACATATCATCTTGGTTCTCAAGTCATTGGTCAAAGCAAATCACAAGGCCTACACTTTAACTTGGCTCCCAACTGCCATGCTTAAATGAAAAACTTTTAAAACGTCATACTCTTTAGTATCTCTGTAAAACCTGGAACTGCTAGGGAACTTCTTTTTCTTGAAGCTTTCTCTTATTCTGTGTATCTTATTATGCATATGCAATTTCTTCCATTACCTTATTTTTATGCAAGTAATGCATGCCTTCTATATCTGTTTGTCATCTACTCCTTCCCCCTAGGGAAGTATTTTTCTGCTAACAGATAAACAGAGTCCTGACATTCTAAGATAGGCACTGGACCACAAGGTTAGTTTGAACCACAAGGTTGGTGATTCTAACTCATCAGTCACTCCTCAGAAACCCTATACAGGATCACTATCAGTCAGAAACTACACAACCACACTTAACAATAACAGCAAATAAAAGTAAGTGATGTGTGATAAGATGGCAAAAACATAGCAAAGTCAATTTTTTGTAGGATCAATACTAGCCTTTGCCATGAATAATAAAATGTGAATACCAGAGGACTTATAATTTAGAACACAGTGCTATCACTCCCACAAGTAAAATTTATTAGACATTCTCCACAAGAAGTCATATATCATAGGGCATCAATTTAGGAGTTAGGTCAAGTGAGAGTTGCCATTAATATGAGTCAGAAAGATATCCTTGGGCATTTAATGTGCCAGAGAGGACTCAAATTTTATATCCATGCAAGTCTAAGACAGACCCTTTAAAATTTGTAGGCTTCCACACATTAATTTAACATTGCTCTGGGGATAGTAAAACTTCGGGGATTTTGTTATTTTGCTGGCTTAAAATAATTGAAAATTTCCTCCCAAGAGATTAAAAGGTAAGGAGAACTCACCAGAACAAATTCTGCTATCATCAATATCATTGTAATAAAAGTCATTTTTTAAAAAATTCTGACGCTGCAGTGAGTACTTGAAAACAAGATATGGCCTACCAGGTTAATCTCGCTTTGCTTCCAATCTAAGTGTGATTTTTCTCTGCTGTAATTTATTGCAACTGATGTATGAAACAGGCTGACAAATGGTTTGGGAAATTAAAAAAAAAAAAGTGTCTGCTCAGAGAGCCTGGGATTTACCTTTCTTCTGAACTCTAAAATGTGACCTCCCTCCAAAATGTGGAGCTATATAATTGCTTTTACTTTTAGATTGTTAAAAATTTTGTTATCTGAGCCAACGATCATATGGTCTCCAATTTTATTCATTTGCACTGTTTTAACATTTGTCTGTTTTTCATGACTGAAGATAATAAAGGCTACTAGTGGAAACAGTGATATTTTGTACAGTTCTATAAGCCCTATGCTTAAATTGTATGTTTATATATTTTAGTCACTGCGGATGGTCTCCCTTTTCATTGAATTTTCACAGTATGCTTAAAGGAATGTTTTCTTAGTTTTTCTGACCATTATTTTAAAAACTTACATTTTTTTGGTGCTTTGAGTAACCAGTTCACAACTTAAAACATGAGGAAATAATTGTGTAGTCAAGTATTTACTGGATCAAAGGCAGAAAGGAGAACCAATTTCTCTAAAAAGAAACCAATAGTGGACACTGATGGCTCCTTAGTTATGCCTTTCATTGCCTCATTCCTCACCTCTTTAGCATACTGAATGAAGTGAGCATGAAAAGAGTCACAAATCAGAACCCAATTCTTTTGATTCACAAAATACACACTGTAATTGCTGTCAGCAAATATTCCAGAGATTTCATTGAGTTTTGAATTCTATGAGTTTCCAAAATTTATCTTGTATGGGTTTGGCTTTCAGGGAGCTTACACTTTTCTCTAAAAGTGTCAAAAAAGGCATGGGAGCTTACACTTTTCTAAAGGTGTCAAGAAAGGTATCCTTAATGATAATTAAGGATAGAAAATGTTTTATCATAGGCAAGTGTTTAGAAAATAAATTTGAATGGGAAGAAGGGTAAAACAGTTGACATTTTATTGACTTCCAAAAATTATCTAGGGTTTGGACATGCCTAGACTGAGTGGGAAATAGTTATCCAGCACTGAAGCATGCAAAGATTGGAAAGCAATATTTTTGGCAGAGGGAGCAGTGTTGACAAAGTCACAGAAGGGATGTTAAGTTAATAATGAAGTTTGGCAGGAGCCTAAAGTATGTGAGATCACAGGGGGAGGTAAGGGGAAGTGAGGGTCTGGGGAATTTTGAGTGTTGAACTGCACAGTAAGACTTCATTCTTTTAGGCAAATGGCAAATAATTAAGATTTTTGAATAAGGGAATGATGTGATCAGAGCTGGCTTTGGAAGATTAATTTTACAGCAGTGGGTAGGATTGCCTGGAGTGGAGTTATACTTTATCTTCCTTTCACCATCCTCACTTGAATCAGGGCAGTTAAGAATACTGTTATACAAATGAAATGTATAATAATCATAAATTTATGCTATAAACTATTAAAGAAGAATAAAAATAATTCGGAGTGTTTCTGTTTTCAAATGAAGTGCTTCATATTTATTAAAGTTTTTAGTGACATTTTATATTTTATTCATAGTTGCAGTTTTCCTTTGTATTTCTTACTTTTCTGTGAGTGTTGATGTTTGCTTTCAAGGCAAAATAGAAGACAATGTGATTTATTTTCACTCATGCCTTGGTTTATGAAGCTCTGTCAATAGAATGATCTAGTGCATATTGTATTTTGATATCATATGTTACAGTATGTTGATAAAATGAAATATGGAGATTGAATAAAGATGCAAAGGGATACATCTTTGACATAAAGAATTAAGTGTAAAAAAAAAAAAAAAATCCTTCCAATGGAGAAACTATGCTTAGAAAAAATTAATTCTAGACTATAATTCCCATTCAGTTTAACACAATTTTACAAGGTTACATTATTTCATTAACTGTGAAAATATATAGTCAGTTTTAGTGAATTGCTAGAGATTTTATGTTTTCCCTCTTTTTAAGTATCTTGACTTTGTATGACTTCATTTTTGTCCTTGGGATAATTTTAACATTTCTTAATTGTCACCTCATCTGTTTTCATGCTTCTTAGCATAAACAATGACAATACCTGCATGATATTGAAGAGTTTTATTTTTTCATTATAGGTTATAGCCTATATTTTAATTTTCAAATGAACTCCTATCATGAGGATATTGTCTATCCTTTAATAACTCTCTTTAAGAAGGAAATGCTCCTCCTAAGAATGGCAAATTTAACTCCATAGTAGGTCATTGACCAACCACCCATCTGTCAGTTCAGTTTGTTGTTATGTAGTGAGTTGTATGTTGCCGGAAGCTAAGCCACCAATATTTCAAGTACCAAGGGGTTACCCATGCTGAATAGGTTTCAGTGGAATTTCCAAATTCCAACAGACTAGAAAAACCTGAGGCTTTCTACTCCCGTAAGGATTTACACCCTCGGAAACCCTGTACAGGGTCGCTATGGGTCGGAACCGACTCGACGGCACTTAACAACAACAAAGAAAAACCTGGTGATCTACCGAAAATTAGATGACTATGTATGAATTACAACAGAACAATATATTATATGACTCACTTGCTTTGGACACTTCATCCAAAACCAAAACCAAGCCCAATGTCATCAAATTGATTCTGATGCATTATGACTCTATTTTGTTGTTGTGTGCCATCAAGTTGGTTCAGACCCATAGAGTACCTGTATGAGGTTTCCGAGGAGTGGCTAGTGAGCTTGAGCCACCGACCTTGCTGTTCAAACTGACTTACATTCCAGGGCATTAACCCACAGTGCCACTCCTTAGGGTTTTTGAGACTGTGAATCTTTATGGTGGGTTTTGCAGAAAATATGTTATTGACTATACCTCCAACAGCACTTTCTACTTCTTATCTGAGTTTGCTAATTCATTGCAAAGGCCACATAGAACTCAGAGACCATACGCAGGGTCATGGGGTTTATTAGGGAAATTGTTGTTGTGTAAGTGCTGTTGAGTCAGTTTTGACCCATAGTGACCCTGTATAAGGTTTCTGAAGAGCAGCTGGTGAGCTTGAACTACCGACTTTGTGTTCAAACCGGCTTTGCAATCCAGTACATTAACCCATAGTGCCACACTAACAGGTGACAATTTAGGATCAGAAATGCTCAGGGTACAGTTGTTTCTGTCAGGACAAACTCTCCTCAGCCATGCCCAGAGACAGGTCTCTCTCTACCTAGTCAATTTCACAAAGGAGGGATCAATTGCTAAAGGAGGACGTTGTATGTGATGAAACAGAGAGCCAGTGAAGACAAATGAGATGGATTGGCACAAGAACTTTAAGGATGGGCTCAAATATGCTGACAGTTGTGAGAATGAGACAAAGCTAGGCAATTCCTTTCTCTTATACATGTTGTTGTTGTTAAATATCATCCAGTTGGCTCTGAGTCATAACTTTCCTCTAGAAGGTTAAAAGTCCAGTGCTTATCTTACAGCCCACACCAGGATTCCTGTGGTGTACATAAGGTCACCATAAGTCAGAGTTCACTTGATGGCAGCTAACAACAATAGTTCACTGATAGCAAACATAAAGTGGTAAATACACCTTTCATTGCTACCTTCTTGGGCTTGTATACTAACCACACAAAGCACATTCTCACATCCATGCTTCTGTCTAAAGGGTATGTGCAGTTTGTTTTCTACTAAAATTTATATTGGAAGGTCACTCTTTCTGACTACCCAGCACATATCCAAACCCACTGCATTGAAGGTGATGATCAGAATGGCAATATGGAGAAGCCATCGAGGCCAGGATTACTGCACAAACTACCACAGCAACCTTGTTGATAACGACCCCACACATAAAGATCATTTTGGGTAATTACAGATATAGTAGTTTGTTGTATTTGCCACTGAGCCATCTGTGATTCCTGATAACCCAGTCATGTGCTACCTTCACGATTCTTGATTGTTTGAGTCCACTCTTGTTTTCATTGGTAAATTTTTTAAAGTAGATCGCCACATCTTTCCAGTCTGTCTTATTTTGGAAGCTTTGCTAAATCTATTCATGATAGGCAACCAGTGCCATTGCTTGCTGCACCAAAGAACACAAAAAACCACCACTATGGACAAAAAGCCACGTGTTGCTGTTGTTGTTAAGTGCCACCAAGGCAGTTTCAATTCATTGTGACCCTGTATAGGGCTTCTGAGAGCAGCTGGTGGGTTTGAACCACTTACCTTGTCATTAGCGTTCAGTACTTATCCTACAGCACCACACCAGTACTCCAACTGACACACATATGAACTATTTAAAAAAAAAAAAGATATGTGTGCCAGGTGTAGACCATTCTGAAAACAATAGAGTATTTCACAATGTTTTCACTCCTGGGACTTTCCAGGAAAAAAATCCACATGACACTGAAGGATGATTCTAATTGACCATATCAGATGCACCATACCAGACACACTGAGCAGGAAGGACCTAAGGATTGACAATCCTCAACCAACAAGTAAACCTATAAAACCAATGACAAGAACACTTGACTTTGTAAAGGCCCTCCCAACAATTAAAAAATAATACCAATCACTGTGGCTTCCTTGCTACAATACTCCTAGCTGCCTTTGAAGATGTTGTACCTGTATTTTCCGATCGAACTCTTCTTCACTTTTGGTTTGGACACCCCCTGATTACAATCCACTCTTGCTCAACAAGCCTCATCAATAATTGACCTTCGTGGTCTTTGATTTCCTTTGACACAACCAAAAATTTTCCATAAATGGAAATAAATTAGGACCCTGATACTTGCAAATAAGTTTTCAGAATATGAGAATATGAATATGGGACAAGAACAGTGGGCAGAAACAAGAAAAGAAGAAAAACTTAGACAAGGAAAGAAAAAACTAGGAATCTTGACCAGCCTTCTCATGAGGACAGAATAAAACTTTAAGTCACCACTTTCAATTCTCAAAGAAATATGTATTGGGCACTTAAACCAAAACTGAAATCCACTGTCAACAAGTCAATTCTGAGGCATAGTGACATTTTAAGACAGAGTAGAATTGCCCTATCGAGTTTCCAAAACTGTAATCTTTACCTAAGCAATGCGCCATGTCTTTCTCCTGCTGTGAAACTAGTTTGAGCAAGTAGCAGATTTACAAGCTAGCAATTGAACATTTTAATCATTGCACTACTAAGGCTACTTGGATATCTAATATAAAAACAAAAAACAAAACCACTTCTTTAGAGTTGATTCTGTCTTATTGTTGCTGCTAAGTGCTGTCAGTGGGTTCCCACTCATAGCTACCTTGTATAGGGTTTCCAACCTCATAGAATAACTCCTCATTAGTTACCCTGTATAAAGTTTCTGAGGAGTGGCAGATGAGTTTAACCTGCTGACATTGAAGTTCAAATCGATTTTGTGGTTTTCCTACAGTGCTCTATATGGGGTTTCTGAGACTGTGAATGTTTATGGGAGAGGCAACCTAATTTTTCTCCCAAGTAGTAACTGGTGGATTTGAACCACCAATATTTTGGTTAGAAACCCAGGGCTTATCCTAAAGCTCCACAAGGCTTTCTTGGACACCTAATAGAAATAATTACTTACAGCAATATTAAGGGAATATCTTTACTCAAATAAGAAATGTTGGTTCAGATTGAATCCACACTAAAGAATCTGGTGTGGCACTGTAGGATAAGCATTGGACTGCTAGCTGTAAGCTTAAAGCTAACCCCAAAGGTGGCAGTTCAAATCATCAACCGCTCCTTGTAATCTTTCTAAAGGGTGGTGATGAGTCGGAACCGACTTGACGATACTTAAAAAAATAAGAAGCATAGATTATAATTTTTTCTATTGATAACGAATGCAAATTTATGCTTGGATTACTATATATTCTTTCAGGAGAAATATGAGGCTTTCTGTTCCTGTAAAGATTTATAGCTTTGAAAACCCTATACAGGGTCTCTATGAGCTGCGATTGACCTGAAGGCATACCACTCCCCATCACCACTATGTATTTTTGTGTGTGTGAGTATTCAGTCAGTCTTAACCAATGTTACTTATTTGAGTAAAGATCCTCTCCTAATACTGTTGTAAGGAAATATTTAGATCAGCAGTTATTGAATATTGTTTATGCAAAGTCTATACTATAGGAGTGGGGCTTCAAAAATTTGTGGGGATCTTTTAATATCATTTCCTGTAAAATTTTGAACCCTCTTGTACAAATCAAGAAGTTCAACTCCTTTAAAGAACATTATTTTACCAATACTGATTTCTATTTGATCTACTAAATGTTTCAACAGAGTTATGAAAACTAAATCCTAAGCAGCTATTGACCAATTTTTTTTTTTTTTTAAGGTGGGAGCAGTGCATCTTATGACTCACTTAATTTTTTACGTGAAATATCTATTAAGCCATGACTGACATGCAGAGTTATAGCCCTAAGACCTGTATTCATAACTGCAAACATACAGTATCTATTAATTATATAAGTACATATTTATTGTTGTTAAGTGCCATCTAATCAGTTCCAACTCATAGTGACCTCATATAGAATTTCTGAGGAGCAGATGGCTTGAACTCCTACCTGTAGTTCGCAGTCCAGAGTTGATCCACAGTGCCACATCAGATGTTAAGCACATGACTTTCTGAGTTAATGCGGTGGACTGCAAAGTCGTTTGAACCACAAAATTGGTGGCTCAGGCTCACCAGCAGCTCCTCAGAAACCCTATACGGGGTCCATCGAGTCAGCAGTTAACAGCAACAATATAACCGCAAGGAACTCTGGTATCTGGTAGCTAGTGGTTACAAGTAGAGCTGCTAACCGCAAAGTCAGCAGTTCAAAACTACCAGCTGTTCTGTGGGGGAAAGATTTACAGTCTTGGAAACCCTATACAGAGTCACTGTGAGTTAGAACTAACTGCACCACATGCAACCAACCATCACCAATCTAAGCACATATAAATCATTTTGTCCTCCCAGTGATACAATGATGTAGATACTGTTATTATAATCATTTTGTACAGACATGCAGAAATGTAAGTAACTTGTCCAAGGTCACATGGCTAAGATGTATCAGACCTGCGCACAGTTTGGTTTCAAAGTCCACGCTCTACAAGTTGTCACAATTCTTTTCACTAAGACAAAGTTTAGCTTGCCACAGTGTGTTTACCAAGAGATAAAGTGGGCTAACAAGCATTTGCCCTTCAATAGCTGCTTTGTGACAGACACCATATAAGGCACAGAGTGTACAAGGAATATCAAACCTGGCCCTTAACCACAAGAAAATGCCATGCTTCTTAATGCTCTCCCACATTAAAATTATTTTTCACACTCTGAAGCAATAAAGATCAATTTTAACTTTCAGCTATTTCTATAGGATTTAATCATCACGTCTGTATCTAAGAACAGAGTTGCACTGAGTTTGTATTTAAACTTCCCTGCCTTCTTTCAGATAATTCTGCAGGTCAAGGGGCCAGATTGCTAGTCATAAGAAAACCAAAAGGAAATTAAGATTACTGAGGTGATTACCATTCTTCAGTCCAACTGATTTATATATGTGTATTGAACACTCTATAAAATCACTGAGGTTAAGGCATTTTACTCAAATGTGGAAGTATCTGTGCTGAGGAGGGAAGGCCAAGGGGATTGACATTTTAAAGCTGATTTTTTTCCCTCAGTATATTCCAGATTTGGGGTGTATTCATCTTGTTAAATCTTAGATTCTTCATCTGTAAAAAGTGATTTAAAATGCTGTATTACTATATGGGGTATGTGTATGCAGCAATTTTGATAGCATTCATGAACTGTTCCTTTTTAAGTATTTCTGGAGGAGCTTTAAACTCCTGTAATTGTATCTTTTCAAAGGAAATATAGTAGCCTGACACATAGTAGCTATTGAAAGCTTTACAGGGACGATTAAACTCAATAAACAGTGATATGCAGTCTTGCTTTCCTCAGCCTTGGTTGAATGACACTTTGGCTGCTCTGGCCAAGACTTCAGAGTTACCTGCTGTAGTGATCAATCAAATATGTCCATAAAAACAAATTGATGTAATTCTTTGGGAGAAGGTTTTGGTGGGTAGAATATAGATAGGAAGAAGATACAAAGATGAAACTTTGTCCTTTTCAAAGTTAGCTAGAAGGCATCTCTACACCTTATAAGTACTTAATACTCAAATTGGTTCATTGCTATGAGAAAATTCTGCATCTTAAAAATATATATATTGAAAAATTGAACAATAATTAAAAAAAAAAAAATCTGGCAACCAGATTCAGCCTCAAATTATATGTTGTCATTAAGTGATGTCAAGTTGTTTCCAACTCATAGTAACCCCGTATAGAGTTTCCAAAGAGTGGTTGCTGAGTTTGAATCACCTACCTTATGATTGGCAGACCAGTGCTTATCCTACAGCACCATACCAGGTCTTTCTAAATGAATATCATATGTATTAAATGAATTAACTTAATGTTTATTACATAGTCATTCTGTAAGACAGTAGAGAGACAGTAGTGAAAAAGTCATCTTGATTTCAAAGTACTTACAGTGAGTCCTGGTATGGTGCTGTAATTGGGCTGATAACTGTAAGGACCACAGTTCAAACTCACCAGCCACTCCTCAGAAACCTTGGACAGACAGGGTTGTTATGAGTCAGAATTGACTCGACAGAACTAACAACAACAACAGCAGTGTGTTAAGAAATTAAATAAGTCAAGGCATAATGCAGGAGGATAGGTGATATGAAAGGAAAAGTAGAATAATTTAATGAAAGTAAACCAGGGAATGCTTCCCAGGAAAGTGATAAATAAACTTAAAACTGGGAAATGGGTAGAGATTATCTCCCTATGAGTTAAATACTAACCACCACATTTTATAATCAAGAAAACTAAGACGTTAAAAAATTAAATAATTTAATGGAATGATTAGTACTTTGAAGTCAAAATATTAGTTATTGAGTGAGATGGTGTGGTTTTTTTGGGTTTTTTGGCTTTGCTTTCAAAGATTTGAAAATATTTAAAACCTAATTGGAAAGAATCAGTCTCTGGCTGGCAAGAGGAGACAAGATCTAGAAGTCAATAGAGGGATTGGCATGCCATTATGTTGTTAGTGTGGAACAATTGTTGTTCATTAATTTCTTAAAGTTGGTTCCCACTCATAGCAAACCTGGGTCCAACAGAACAAATCACTGTCTGACAGTGCACCATGCTCACAATCATTTCTATGTTTGAACCCATTGTTGTAGCCACTGTGTCAATCTACCTTGTTGAGAATCTTTCTCTTTTTCATTGACCCTCTACTTTACCAGGTATGATGTCCTTCAGGGACTGAATAACATGTCTAAAGTATATGAGAAATCTCACTATCCATGCTTCTAAGGAATTTTCAGATAGTATTTCTTCCAACACAGATTTGTTCATTCTTTTGACAGTTCATGTGTATTCAATATTCTTTGCCAATGCCATAATTCAAATGCATCAATTCTTCTAAGGTCTTCCTTTTTCATTGTCCAGTTTATGCACGTATATAAGGAATTTGAAAATACCATAGCTTGGGTCAGGCACACCTTTTTTCTCAGGTGATATATTTGCATTATAACACTTTAAAGAGATTCTTTCAAGCAGATTTGTGCAATGCAATACTGACTTCTGCTTACATGAGTGCTGATTGTGGTCCCAAACAAAATGAAATCTTTGATAATTTCATTAATTTCACTGCTTATCATGATGATGTTGCATTTTTGGTCCAGTTGTATTATTATTTTTTAATGTTGATGTGTTATCCATACTGAAGTCTGTTGTCTTTGATCTTCATCAGTAAGTGTTTAAACTCCTCTTTATATTCAACAAACAAGGTTGCATCATCTGCATATCTCATATTAGAGTGTCTTCCCCCCAATACCATTTTTCTTCATATGATCTACCTTCTTGAATTATTGGCTCAGCATACAGATTGAGTATAGTGAAAGGATACAACACTGATACATACATTTTCTGATTTTAAAACACACGATACACCCTTGTTGTTGTTAGGTGCCATCGAGTCGGTACTGACTCATAGCAACCTTAGCGCAGCAGAACAAAACACTGCCTGATTCTGGGCCAGCCTCACTATCATTGCCACACTTGAGCCCATTGATGCTGCCACTTTGCCTATCCATCTCACTGGAGGTGTTTTTCTTTTTCTCTGACCCACCACCCTATCAAACATGATATCTTTCTCCAGTGATTGGTCCCTCCTGACAATATGTCTGATTTATGACAGACGATGTTTGGCCATCCTGGCCTCCAAGGAGCACTCTGACTGCACTTCTTCCAGCACAGTTCTGTTGGTTCTTTTGGCAGACCATGGCACTTTGAATATTCTCCTCCAGTACCATAACTCAAAATCATTAATTCTTTTATGGCCATCCTTATTCACTCTCCATCTTTCACATGCATATGAGGTTATTGAAAATATCATGGCTTGAGTAAGGCAACCTTAGTCTTCAAGCTGACACAAACTACCAGTTTCAGAAAAAGAGACAAGGAAAAAAATAACACAAAATTTTAAGTGATTAAATGTTGATTTTCTTAATTTTCCCCAATGCAATTTATCATTTGATTTCTTGACTGCTGCTTCTATGAGTGCTGATAGTTGATCTAAGAAGAATGAAGCCCTTGACAACTTTATCTTTTCTCCATTGAAATGAATGTTGTTTATTGGTCCATTGGTGAATATTTTTGTTTTCTTTACATTGACGTGTAATCCATATTGAAGGCTGTGCTCTTTGAACTTCATCAGTAAATATTTTAAGTCCTCTT
>NW_006409097.1:441004-441981 GCF_000296735.1 Chrysochloris asiatica
TGAAAAATGGATGAAACAAATCTTAATCACTCATAAAATGAAGATATATTAACAGACATCTTTTAACAACTGAGATATAGACAAAAAGGAAAAACAGAGAAAGAGAGAAAGAGCCTTTCTAGAGTATTTTAACAAAATACCTTGCTTCTTGTTTTAAAAAGAAGGAAAAAATGTATGGCATGAAGTCAAGTCATTTCATTCACTGTCATCTAAAACTAGAGATAAGAGCTCAGTTTCACAATCATTGCTACACTTGAGCCCATTGTTGCTGCCACAGTGCCATTCTATCTCACTGGATGTTTTCCTCTTTTTGGCTGACACTCTGCTTGATGACCTTCTCCAGAGACTGGACCCCCCCAGATAATATATCCAAAATATGAGAGACAAAATCTGGCCATCTTGGCTTCTAAGGAGCATTCTGGCTGTACTTCTTCCAACACAAGTGTGTTTGCTCTTCTGGAAGCCAACTGAATGTTTAATATTCTCCTCCAACACCATAACTCAAATTCATCAATTCTTTTACAGTCTTCCTTATTCATTGCCCACCTTTCATATTAATATGAGGCTATTGAAAATATCATGATTTGGGTCAGGTGACCCTTAGTTCTCAAACTGACATCTTTGCTCTTGAACATTTTAAAGAGGTCTTTTGCAGATTTGCTGGATGCAATTTTTCCTTTGATGTATTTACTGCTATTTCCATGAGTGTTGATGGTCAATACAAACAAAATAAAGGCTTTGACAACTTCAATCTTTTCTCCATTTATATGGATGTTATTTATTGGTCCAGTGGTGACAAGTTTTATGGTGTTTTAAAAAGGTATTTTCATTGAAAAAGTCATTGTTATTGTTAGGTGTCACTGAGTCAGTACCAACTCATAGCGACCCTATGCACAACAGAATGAAACCTGGCCTGGTATTTGGACAACCTCACAATTGTTGCCACGCTTGAGTCCACTGATGATGTCACTTTGCCA
>NW_006409097.1:470483-471577 GCF_000296735.1 Chrysochloris asiatica
GACTTGATGGCACCTGACAACAACAACAATGTATCTAGCTGTACCGCTTTCTATCATAGTTCCACATATCTCACTGAAATTCAATGTGCTGCAAATGTAATCTTCAAATCCAGTATTAAGAATATTTCTAATGTGAAAAATCAGCACAAAAGTATATTTTCAAAAAATCCCTGTTGTTGGAATGAGTCAATACATAATACCTAATGTTATGTCCTTAAATATATATGTCATTAACTTTTTTATTGTAAAGTATCTTTAGTTTAATATCAAAACTGGTTTCTTAATTTATCACAAAGGTGTGGTATGAAAATTTAGTTTCTTTTTAAATAAAAACAAACATGGTGATCAATATTTGAAAATTTTCATTTTTATTATGACCATGTAGTATTTATCTTTATTGGCACTGATTTTTTCATAATATAATTATGCCTAAATCTTCCAAATATATCTAGCTAGCCATCCAAATTGATAGACGTATTACTGATCTGACTACTTAAAAGTAAGTTATATAATGACTGATCAATCTACTTTAGATTATTTTTGGTGTAAATAAAATATTTTGCATTTAATTTTCATTAAATCAAGTTTATCTATATTAGATTCCCATTTAGAAAATTCTTACCTCACTACAACTTTGGTCTTATCAAAACTGCAAGCAATTTTTAAAATAAAGGTACTGAAAATAAAGATATGAAACTTTGGATTAGAACACAGACTGCATCAAGTATATAATTATCTCCTTAATATTTGATTAAACAGTACATTTCAAGATTTTTATGTAGTAATTAATTGTTTTCTGTTGCTGTTATCTATAGAATTAGTAAGACAATCTTCAATATATTTTTTTAAGGAACAAGAATTATTTTTAAATGCTCACACTTTAAGTGAGGGGAATATATGCAGATCCAATATGTTCATTATTGTTGCTGTTGTTAGATGCCATTGAGTTGGTACCAATTCTCAGTGACCCTATGCACAACAGAATGAAACATTGCCCAATCCTGGGCCGATTTCACAATTGTTGCTGTTTGAGCCCATTGATGCTGTCTCTGTGCCAATCCATCTCATTGGGGGTCTTCCTCTTTTTCTCTGAC
>NW_006409097.1:471677-473479 GCF_000296735.1 Chrysochloris asiatica
AGCCTAGTTCCAGATGGGGTGGGGGAATGTAGAATCACCACTGAATGATTTCCAATCCACTGGAACTGGGCTGGCAAAAGGAAATGGGGATAAGACTCTTGTGGCACAATAGTGACTAATTGCCACCAGGTCTGACTGTGATGCTAGGAAATATAGAGATAGATGTTTTTTGACAAAAGGAGGTGAGTGATTGATTTTGTAGCCCAGAAGCATAGGTCCCTGGGACTATCAAGTGAGAAGAACGGAGAGTGTAACCCTACCCAGAGAGGCAGTGATGCCAGGAATGGAGAGAGAGAAGATGACGTGGACAGATGGAGCAGCTGGGGACTCTGGACTCAGGACAGGAGAAGGATTGTCTGCTGGTGACCAGGGGGAGGGAGGAAGGCCTTTGTGGTACACCATTTAGGGTTATATGATGATGAATGGATGGGACTGTAATCATTGCAATGAACCAAAATATGATAGGATGAGTTTAAAACTGATGTTCTCCCATGTAAAGCTCACAATAAAAACATATATATATTATTAACACTAAAAAAAAAAAGAGAAGTGAAGGCTTGATACATGATACAATATGAATGCAACTCAAAGACATTATGCTGAGTGAAATAAGTCAATCACCAAAGGACAAATATTGTATGAACTCTAATATAAAGACAAGAAAAGGCAAATATATAATGTATCATGGTGCCTAGAAGCAATAGCGAGAAGGAAAGGGGTGTTATTACTTATGGAGGATTGATTTTTGGATTACAATGATGGAAAATTGCAATGATTAAGGATAAATTGCACAATTGGTTAATATACTAGGTGTTAATAAATTGTGCATTTATAAAAGTCAAGCTGGCAAAACTTGTATGATAAAAATATTCACAACAATGACATAAAGAGAGAGAGAGAGAGTAGCTGCCGAGGTTGCTTATGTACATACACACACATCATAGAATTTGATTCCTTAAATTTGAGATTTATGGTCATGGTTTCCTGGACATGCCATTTAATTGGTTTGATGCTGTAGTTAGCACTTCTGTTCTACCTCTTACATCATTGCATAGTGTCTGGGGTCTTAAAAGCTTGCAAATAGCTATCCAAGTTACATCAATCTATTCACCTGGAGCAATAGAAGAAGAGTCTGAAGTAGGAGGAAGATATGGAATATGTGACTAATTGCTTCCATGAACAACAGCTCCCTTTGCCATGAGACCAGAAGAACTGAATGGTGCGTGGCTACCATTACCAAACATTTTGATCAAAGACTCTATAGAAAAATCCTAATCAAAATGGGAAAATTGCAGAAAAGAATTTCAAATTCTCATGAACTGTAACATTTCTGGAGTTATGAAGGAGGTGGTAAACTCATGAAATTATTACCCTGAGATAATATTTAAACCTTAAGCCAAAATATGCCCAGAAGTCATCTCAAAACCAAATATTAGTTTAGCTTAACTAGTCAAGAATGTCTGCCTTATGCATTGAGCTCTTTTAAGATATATCTATATGGAATCAAATTAACAGCAGCAACTCAAAAGTTTATGTAAGAATCTTAGGGGCAGTGAGTTTATGTTTTAGGGAGGAGGAACAACTCAGAAAAGCAAGGTGAGAATGTTTGCACAAGTTGATGAAGTTCATCCATGTCATTGAATTTTACATGTAGAAATGATTTAATTGGTCTATGTTCTGCTACGTATATTCTCAAAAACAAAACCAAAGATAATTATGTTCTAAAAAGAAGATGAGAAAAGATACATAGAGATACACAGGGGGAATATAATGTGGTAATGGAGACAGAGATTGGAGTGATG
>NW_006409097.1:481304-482712 GCF_000296735.1 Chrysochloris asiatica
CATTGTTTGATTTCTTGACTTCTGCTTCCATGAGTGTTGATGGTTGATCCAAGCAAAATGAAATCATTGACAAATTCAATCCTTTCTCCATTTATATGGGTGTTATTTATGTGTCCAGTGGTGAGTATTTTTGTTTCCTTTACATTGAAATACTAGATTATCACATGGAAAATTAATACTTAGGTCCTTAAAACTTAACATGTTTTAAATTCAAAATTATAAAAGCAATTGTAACAACACTACAACTATTTTCTCCATCAACATTCTTATCTACTATGCTATTTCTGTGACATTGTTGTTGTTATTGTTGTTTAAGTGTCCTGACCCATACGGACCTTGTACAGGGTTTCTGAGGAGTGACGTGTGAACTTGAACCACTGATCTTGCAGTTCAAATCGACTTTGTAGTCCAGCGCATTAACCAACAATGGCACTCCACAGACTCATGGGATAAAAATTAACTAGTAGCTGGAAAAGAAACATTTAAAATAGATTAAAACAAAACATTGAATGCTCATTTCAAACTTGTACCTAAACTAAACACATCACAAAAGTTCTATCACAGGTAATGAAAACTCTTGCTTTTTTAAAAGCCAAAGAATAGTACTAACTAAAGTTCATTTCAATTTATATCGAATAAAAAGTTATAAATTGAATAGACATTTTCAAATCTCTTGCCCATGTTATATGTAATACATGCAAAAATGGAAAAAAGGCTCACTTTTACAAAAATATTTTGTCATTATGAAAATATTCACATTAAATAAAAATTCATTTGTAAATGAAGTGTTTGATATATATTATAAAGTTGGTTTCAACTGAAAGTGAGTGAAACATTTTAAACAAATGCATGAATTTTATTTATAGTTATCATCATTATATTGTACACAACTTAGAAAAAATTTTTAACTAGTTGTTGATGTAAAAACATTCTGTGACTGTCAATATGGCCCAGGTCAATTATACAAATGGCTAGGTGATATTGGGAAACTATAAAATCAATTATAGCAAACAACTTTAGGATGATACTAAAAGAAAATGTTAGATCCTTGTAACAATAAACTAGGCTAAGATTATAAAGCAACTTCAATTTAAGTAGGAATTCAATCTCTTAAACATTCCAGGATAGCAGCAGTTCCTTTCATTCATATGACAACATGAGGAATATGGAATGGATTTCCATATAGGAGCAATGTTTTTATATTCACACAATTAATAAGCTCTGGTGGAATTTGTAGAATGTCATTGGTTTGTAGTACAGATTTTCCATCATCTTCATCTTCTGAGGATCCACAGATATAACCTGACTGTACTAATCAAAACAGTTTCAAGTGTTTTGGCAGTATTATGAACCTATTCTGAATATTTTGTCACTGAAAACCTTATGAATAACAAAAAATCACTGTTAG
>NW_006409097.1:482812-486842 GCF_000296735.1 Chrysochloris asiatica
AAGGTCTTGTGCAGCAGATTTGCCTAATGCAATACGTTGTTTGATCTCTTGACTGCTGCTTCCATGAGTGTTGATAGTTGATCCAAGAAGAATGAAATCTTTGACAACTTCAATCTTTTCTCCTCTGATAAGAATGTTGTTTATTTGTCCAGTGGTGAGGCTTTTTGTTTTCTTTACATTGAGATGTAATCCATACTTTAGGCTGTGCTCTTTGATCTTCATCAGTAAATGTTTTAAGACCTCTTCACTTTCAACAAGCAAGGTTGATACTTAGATCTGCAAAAAGCTAGGAGACACAAGGAAAAATCTTACCTTAGAGTCTTCAATGACAGGATGGCCCAATCTATACCCTGAATTGGGCTTGAAGCCTACAGAATTGTGAAAAAATAATTTAAAGGAGTTTGTTTTTGTTTACAAAGAAAGAATGAGTAACATGGTTAATGAATCTGTAAAAAGCATTTGGAATGCAAAGGGGTAAAGAAGCATTATCCATTCTCCTGGGATATGGACTTAGCCTTGTGACTTGCATGTAAAGAATGAAATATTGCAAAAGTGATGGGATGTCACTTCTGTTATTACAGTACAGAATCACTTACTCCATTGAGGAATGAAGCAGCCATGTGGTGAAATACTCTGTGAAGAGGGCCACATGGCAAGGAACCAAGATAGTCCCCTGCCTACAGCTTGTGAGGAACTAAGGCTCCCATCCTACAGCCTACAAGGAACCTGCCAACAACCAGGTGAATAAGTTAGGAAGCAGATCCTCTCCAGAAGAGCCAGAGGACTGAAGGCTTATGAAAGACTCAGAATCAGAGGACTCAGTCAAGCCACATTAAAATTCCTGACCCACAGAAACTGTGAAAATGTAAACTTTATTGTAGGAAGTCACTATGCTTCAGATCAACTTGTGACATAGTCAGTAGATAGCTATTATAATCAATTAGAGACATAAAGGATAGAATGAGAAAGGACAGCATTTATCTTCAATGAGTTCTAGAGGGAGAGGTAAGATTTGAAGATACATATATATATAATTACCAAAATTTGAAAAGAAACTCATTGAAGACCTTCTGGAATAAAAGAAAAATGCATGAATTCAACTTGAAGAAATGTCATTAGTATTCAGAAGGATAAATAGAAATTAATCCCAAATACTCATATCATGGTGAAACTGCAGGATATCAAATATCAAAAGTTAAAAGTAACCAAAGAAAAAATATTAACCTAAAAAGGAATGGAAATATGATCGATAGCAAACATCCCTTCAATAACAATAGGAACTAGAAGAGATAAAATAATATTTTCAAAAATTTAAAAAAATAGCTGTCAACCTAGATTACTACATTTAGCTAAAACATCTATCAGGAATAAAGGAAAAGAAAAGCATTTTCAGATGACAATAAAACATTTACTGTTCATAAACTAATAAAATGTTCTTTAGGAATCAAAAGTTTGTAGAGTACAAGGGAACTGATGGCAATTATCAGTGCTGATTTCATGGATATAAAATGGTAATGATTCAGAAAGTAACAGAAGCAAAGAAATTGAGAAAGTCTACAAAGACAAGTATGCTTTTCCATTTCTTGTAGTAACAGTGGGAAGAAATTCAATTAAAGAGTGTGCAGATGTAAGCAGAGCCAAAACATTCACAGTAGATGTTTAACTAAATAGGACAGTAAGCTGACTAATAATGACAAGACAAGGTTATTAAGAAATGTTGAATGTCCAGTTAAGATAAAAACCAAAACAATTACTACCATGTGTGCCTAGAAGGTTCTTTAGGTAGAAATATGTTACTCCTTTAATTCAATGGAGAATGAAATTTGACAAGGATATTATTAAGTCTTTGTTATACAAATTTTAACTTTAGATTTAAAAAAATAATTTCAAACTATTACCTAAGACAACTAGCCAGATTTTTGATAAGTATGTGGGTTGGAATCATAGAGATAAAAAAAATAAAAAATAAAGGCAAAAAAGAGTAGTCAAATATTGATTTGTTTGCCGTTTCATGTAATGTATTTCATTTCAAAACATTTCTTGAATATATTCTAAGTAGAAGATCTTTAAAGGAAGACCTTTTAAAAAATAGCTATGTAAATTCTAGCTCTGTAAATGGACTGTTTTAGGTGTAATGGTGGACACAATTTAAAAAAATAATCTGAACAGGAAAAGATATGGCCTGGGATTTTAGTATATCATCATTTTATTTTTATTTTAAACTTTTTATTGTGAAATGAATCAAGACTTACAGAGTAGATCATCAGTTTTGTTACATTAAGTAAATCATACACGTCATTTCATCTCAAGGATTGCAATTCTCTCAATATAACATCACTTATCCCACTTTCTCCCTTTGCTTCCTTTTTCTGTGCCTCCTTTCGCAACACTTGTGAATTTTGTCCTCAGGTAAATACTGCCCTTTTGATCTTGAATTGCTGACCATTCTACTGTGTATATTTGCATTAATTGTTACCCACCCCATATACCTATCTACAGCTTGGCTTGAGTCCTGGTGTGTTTCTGTAGGATAATGCACTGGACAGCAAGGTCTGTTGGAACTACAAGGTCAGTGGTTCAGACTCACCAGCCGCTCCTTGAAAACCTATACAGGGTCACCATGAGTCGGAACCAATTCAACGGCACTTAATAACAGCACCAACAATTGCTTGGTTGAGCCACAGGGGTGAGTTCTGTTCCAGACCTGAAAGGACTATGGGTCATAGTCTTTGTGTTCCACAGATCTCTATATGACCAATAGGACTGGTCTTTTTTTCTTTCTTTTTTTTTTCACAAAGAGATGCACACCAGCTTTATTAAGATATAATTCATATGATGTACTGCTTCAAAGTGTACAATTCTATAATTTTTATTATATTTCACTGCATGGTACATCCATCACCACAATCTAATTTTAGAACATTTTAATTCCCTCCAGAACAAACCTCATATTTTTTATTGTAGTAATATATGTACAACAAAATATTTGCCATTTCAATGTATGTACAATCCAATCATATCAACTACATCGAACATATTGCATAACCACCACCCTTATTAATTTCCAAATATTTTTCTCCCTCTTCTTTCCTTCCCTTTTTTTTCTGTGCAAAAGTTCCCAAAAGTTTGCCCTAATGAGACAATAAATGCACATTGTTTCTGTTCAAGTACTTGAGGGGACAAAAAAAAGGAAAGCAGTTTCCTTTCCATTTTCATTTTTTTCTTTCTTTCTGTTTAACGACCTTCCCTGTCACCCAAGTTAGTGTGTATCTATACTCTAGCCAATGAATAATTCAGTCCTCTAAACAGGGAGAGAAAAATAGTTGCAACTTAGATGGTCACTTATGAGCTTTTAAGATCCCAATGGCAAATCACCAAAGTAGGATATAAATCATTGTCTTTGTGGACTAGTTATGTTTACTGACCATTGTGTCTCCTGAGACCTGGATCCTGAGTCCCCAGTTCCAGAAAATCATTACCTCAATTTGTTTGGTAATGTCTTAGAAGTTTTCATAATTTAGTCCCATATGTTCCACCACATTCATGGGTATGTTTGCAGCAAAAATAAATACCCATGTATAAATATTCTCTGTAAAACCTTTATAAATTTGTGGGTACACTCCCACCCCCTTCCTATACTCATTCAGCCTGTGTATCTATCCATGTGCATACCCTTTGTTGTTATTAAGTGTCATTGAGACAACACCAACTCATACCAACCCTATGTACTGCAAAACGAAACACTGCCTAGTCCTGCACCATCCTCACAATTGTCATGCTTTAGTCCATTGCTGCTGCCAGTGTGACTATACATCTCATTAGGGGTCTTCCTCTTTTTTTATGACCCTCCACTTTACCAAGCATAATGTTCTCCTCCAGAGACAGGTAGGTCCTTCCTGATAGCATGTCTGAAGTATGAAAGAAGTCTTGCCATCATGGCTTCTAAGGAGCATGCTGACTGTACTTCTTCCAAAACAGATTTGTTTGTTCTTCTGGCAGTCTGTGGTACTTCTAATATTCTTCTCCCAAC
>NW_006409097.1:499079-500593 GCF_000296735.1 Chrysochloris asiatica
AAGTCCATTTCTTCAGCAAAGAATTGAGAAAATTGTTTTATAGATCTAAATAAGGACATTTTGGAGCATACAAATTTCCAAGGATATAAAAGAAAGCTTATTAAAACTGAGTTTCACATCAGAAACCATTTCATTCAACTCCTCAATCCTCTTCAGAATTTCACATAGCTGATTCTTCCTAAAGTTAATGGAAATGATAATGTTGCTTTACACTGCATCAAACACTACTTCAGGAATCAAACTTGTTTGCTTATCAATTGTTGTTGTTGTTGTTAAGTGCCATCAAGTCGGGTCCGACCCATAGTCTTTTATTATTAATGTGATTGTTACATGTACATTGACTCTTGATTCTCTTGGCAGTCTCATAGTAGTCTCGGTAATAGAGTTACTTTGTATAGGTCTATCATCCCTGATCTTCCTTCGTAGATAGTTTAGGACTTCTTGGGGTTCTTTACTTATAAAATTTCTTGAAATCATACTCAAAGGATTTCCTTCCAGTGCCAAGAATTTCAAAAATAGGCTCCCTAATGAATAGGGCAGACTACCTTTATCATTGTTACGTAGGTGACATCTTCAAAAGACTGTAGTAGTGTGATTGGTCTCGAACAGAATTTAACTTGTTATCCCTCAGATCTAGCACAGGGATAGAATTCAGATGCTTAAGGTGTTCTGCCCCTAACTTATGAATCTGGTTTTCACCACATTCAGT
This sequence comes from Chrysochloris asiatica, assembly GCF_000296735.1. Taxonomy (NCBI): domain Eukaryota; kingdom Metazoa; phylum Chordata; class Mammalia; order Afrosoricida; family Chrysochloridae; genus Chrysochloris; species Chrysochloris asiatica. The sequence continues at coordinate 499,789 of NW_006409097.1, forward strand.
TCATTCATTAGTCTACAAGAAGGAAATTCTGGCAGAGATTCCAATTATTCCTCCACATATAGAGCAATTCTAGTGATTCCTTTCCAGTCAGTTCAGAAGGTATACTTCTAAGAGATCTGAATTATCATGCATGCATTAATCTTCTCATAATATTTTCAGTTTGTTATGGCTTCACTAAGTTTCCTACCAGACAGGCTGAGCTGGCCGCTCTTTCATGCTGCCTTTACCAGCTCCTTGGGTTACAGAGGTATTGAAGTCTTTCCATTGAGTTCTGAAACGTGCCCAGGGATCCCATTTCACTAATTCCTTCAAGTACGACATGTTCAAACCTCAAGTTCAACTATGTCATTACTTTTAGAAATGTTGAAAATATAAATGCAGCTATCTATAATTTTTTCATTTAAAAACTGTAAGTCTTTTTCTCTTTTTGGTCCATTTTCTATTGCTTAAATAAAAATATATTTTTTTCAGAGTTCCAACACTATCTCATGAGCCCTCTTGTTGTTGTTGACCGAGCTCCTCACTACACGTCTACCCGATCCACCATCTTGAAGGAGCAAGTGGTTAGACCTCGCTGCTTCCAAGATCTCGCTGCTCCGAAGAAGTATGAGTATTCCAGAACATTTAATTGTACTTCTAAGGAATCTGTACCTGCACCAAGAAGCAGTTGTTCGAACAGAACATGGGAACACTGAATGTTTTAAATTTGGGAAAGGTGTGCGACAAGGTTGTGTTCTTTCACCATACTTATTCAACCTGTATGCTGAGCAAATAATACGAGAAGCTGGGTTCTATGAAGATTGTT
>NW_006409098.1:0-443 GCF_000296735.1 Chrysochloris asiatica
AGGGGCTCATTTTCACGCCCTGTATCTGACAGTGTTTCTGTGCTATTGATAAGGTTTTCAGTGACAAACGATTCAGAAGTAGTTCTTCACTCTTTCTTCCTAGTCTTTTTTTTTTTTTGTCTGGAAGCTTATCTGAAACATGTCCACCATGGATGACCCTTCTGGTTATTTAAAATACCAGTGGCATAGCCCTCAGAATCACAGCAATTCAAGCCACCACAGCATGACAGACAGACGAATGTTGACCATTTGGTTTTATGTCGAAACTGCCACTTTAAATTTCAATATCAATCCTGATAGAATCAAGATATTCTCTCCCAAAATGGCTACTCCTGGAACAGCTGAACATCTTGAAGTAGAAAACAATGGAGTTCTGGCTTCTCCTACAAATTCCCCCAGTTGTAAGCCCTCCAATCCTCCAAACATACCTTTATATGTGTTTC
>NW_006409098.1:1426-1873 GCF_000296735.1 Chrysochloris asiatica
ACTGATTACTACAATAACAAACAAGTTGTTAGCCCATGCGACATCAAGGCAAGTTGTCAGGTCCCCTCAGGGCAAACCCCCTTCCAAGACTAAGAATAAATGGGAACACATGCTCTGATATGTGACCACATTTGTCCCTTATAAGGGGAAGTGAGGAAAAAACAGCAAGGAAGCTGTGAGCTAAGCCCTACTATGTTCAACAGACTCCAGTGAACCTGGGTGAAGACCTGGTAGGTGAGCAGTGTGGCAAGACCTGGGGACTATTGGGCCCGGATTCAGTGACATAGCCACAGAAGACTACAGTGGAGAGTGAAGCATCCCGCTGATAAGAAGAGAGAGCATATGCATAAGAATACTCACACTTGCAGATAATACCCACTTGACCTGGTTTCAAGGACTGGATGATCAGAGTTCAACTAGAAGAAGAAAGAAGAGGGAAAAAGAAAG
>NW_006409098.1:2303-4643 GCF_000296735.1 Chrysochloris asiatica
GATAGCTATGGGTCAGAACTGACTCAATGGCAATCAACATCGACAACAACAAGATAGATGACTTAATATCACTATTATTCAAATAGATTCACCAACCACTAAAGCCAGTGATGATGAAATTAAAGAATTCTACAAACTACTTCCATCAGAAATTGATCAAACAAAATCAAGATTTATTGGTAATTATAGATGATTAGAATGCAAAGGCTAGACACAAAAAGGAGAGGTCTGTAGTTGGAAAATATGGCTTGGTGATGGAAATTATGCTAGAAATCACAAGATAGAGTTTTGCAAGACCAATGACTTCTATACATAGTCCAAGAGGCAGTTTTTTGAGCAGAAAAAGTGAAAAACAACTGATTTAAAATTGGAAAGTTGTTTACCAGGTTCATATTTTTCACCATATTTATTCAGTCTGTATGCTAAACACATAATCAGACAAACTGGATTATGTGAAGAAACACATGGAATCAGGATTGAAGGAGGACTAATTAACAACTTGCCATATGCAGATTATGCAAATTTAGTTGCTGAAAGGCAACAGGAATTGATGGAATACAAATGGAAAAATTTCAACAAACTAATGCAGCACTGGAAGCTGTCATTCATCAATACCAAGAAATTTGGAAGACACCTAACTGGCTAAGTGACAGGAAGGAATCCAAATGGGTTCCTAATCTAAAGAGAGGTGACCCAATGGAATGATGGTATCAACCAACAAAATCATTAAGATCGAATGCCAGTAAAACTTTTTGCTTAAGATAATACATAAATGGCTGCAACTAAACAGAATACTGGTGTGGCACAGTGGGTTAATGCCCTGGATTGCATAGTCAGTTTGAACCCCAAGGCCAGCTTTTCAAGTTCATCAGCCACTTCTTGGAAACCCTGTACAAGGTTACTCTGAGAAAAAACTGAGTCTATGACACTTAACAACAACAACAATAACATACTTTAGAAGAGAGATTCCAGAGATTCAAGTCAGATTTAGACGGGGTTATGGAATGAGGTATATCATTGCAGATGTCAGATGGATCATGGCAGGCAGTAGATAATACCAGAAAGATGTGTTGTTGTTGTTGTTAGGTGCTGTTGAGTTGGTAGCGACTAATAACAACCCTATGCACAACAGAATGAACCCTGCCTGATCCTGGGCCAAATCACAATCGTTGCTATGCCTGAGCCCATCACTGATGCCACTGTGTCAATACATCTTGTTAGGGGTCTTCATGTTTTTCTCTGACTCTCAAGTTTACCAAACATGATACCTTTCTCCAGTGACTCATTGTTGTTGTTATGTGTCATGGGGTAGGTTCCAACTCATAGCGGCCCTGTACAGGGTTTCCAAATCTGTAAATCTTTACAGGGGCAGAAAGCCTCATTTTCTCCTGTGGAACAGCTGGTAGTTTCGAACTGCTGACCTTGAGGTTCACAGCCCAATTAGTAACCACTGCGCTACCAGAGCTCCTCCAGTGACTGGTAGCTCCTGATAATATATCTAAAGTACGAGAGACAAAGTTTCACTATCCTAGCTTCCAAAGATTACTCTATATGTACTTCTTCCAACATAGATCTGTTTATTATGTTGGCAATAGTTATCTTAAGGAGTTTCTGCATTGCTCTGGGTTAACTGTTGAACTGCTGACCTTAAAGTTGGCAAGAAAAAAGCAAAGGCTACTTCCTCTCATAAAGTATTATAATGTTAGAAATCCAATATATATTTGCTATGAGTCAGAATTGACTTTATGGCACCAGGTTTTGTTTTACTTTTGGTAAGTAACCATTTCAAGAAAATGGAAATTCCAGAATACTTAATTGTGCTTATTTTGTACCTGTATGTAGACCAAGAACCAGACATTAAAGCAAAATAAGGGGATTATGAATGCGTTAAAATCAGGATATGTGTGAATTAGCACTGTATCTTTCACAGTATTTATTAATTCTGTATGCTGGACCAGTAATATGAGAAACTGTATTTTGTGAAGAAGAACACAGCATTAGGACCAGAGAAAGGCTCAATAACAACCTGCAATATGCAGATGAAACAATCTTACTTGTTGTCTATAAAGTACACTTGAAGTATTTACAAATGAATATCAAGTCTATACCCTTCGGGAGAGAAAGAAATAGCCAGAAATACCACCATAGAAAGCTTGTAAGTCCATCTTCTTCCTATAACTGATTGGAAAACATAAAATAGGGCTACAACGTGGCCAGTGAAGGAGGCTTCCTGCAGAACCTCTGCATTACATAAGACTATAGGTGGAATCCTGAACAGCATCCAGAATCTTCAGAGGTGGGACATTTCCACTTGAAAGGATGAGCAGACCAGCCTGGAGA
>NW_006409098.1:6208-12763 GCF_000296735.1 Chrysochloris asiatica
CAGAAGAACAAACATATCTGTCTTGGGAAAAGCACAACCAAAATGCATTTTACAATTGAAAGTGACAAGATTTCATCTTACATACTTTGGTTATAATATCAGGAGGGAACAGTTCCTTGAGAAAGACATTATATTTGCTAAATTAAAATGTCAGTGAAATAGAAGAAGCTCCTCAATGAAATGGAATGACACAATGGGTACAATGATGGGCTCAAACATAACAATTGTGAAGATGGTGAAGGACAAGCAGTGATTTGTTATGTTTACATAGGGTTGCTAGAGTCAGAACACACTTGATGACAGCAAACATCAAATACTCATGAGGAACCGCAGTTAAAACACTAGGCAGGTAACCAAAAGGCCAGCAAATAGAACACACCAGCCAGACACAAGAAAAAGACATTGCAATCTGCTTCTGAAAAGATGTACTGTATCACTTCAGAAGCCCTATAGGGAATTTCTACTTTGTTCTGCCTCTATCAGGCAGAATCAACTTCACATCAGTGGATTTGGTTTGGTTTAAGTAGCCATCTGACACACTATTGTGTAACATTCATTCTTCTAAAGGTTATTTCTTATGCCAATTCTTGTCCACCCAGAATTTAGCATTGTTTAAAATGACAAAGTTTGGTAATAAAAACGAGTGGTTCCATGGTCATCAACACAGAGACAAATTAGAGTGAGGAACTTAGCAGAACAAAGGATGGCCATATTCTATAGCTTCTGGATTTTTTATTACTCTATGAACGTTTGTTGAGAATTTCTCTAAACAACTTCATGCAGATTATGACTGTTATCTATGGACAGATAAGACATACTTTATCACCAAAGGAGGCAACTTTTAAAGATTGGGAGATAATTCAATGGGTAACTTCAGATCCAGGTTTCAATGAAACAAAATTTCTACTCCTTGGAAATTCAAGATATGATTCATACCATGGATACAATACAATATTACTTATCACACTGAATGTAATTTTATTCTTAATGTCATCTACATACATCCATACACACATAAACAAAATTATATATGTGGTGAATTGAATATAATAGTTCACTAACATTAATGTTTAGGAGTCCTAGTATGGCACTCTAGGATAAACACTGGACTGCTAACCACAGGTTGGCAGTTCAAACCCAATAGTAGCTCCTTAGAAATCCTAAAACTAGTGTCACCATGAGTTGTAACTGATTTGAAAGCACTTTATGACAATAATAACGTTAATGTTTATAATATAAATGTATGAAAAGAACAATGGATAGACTTCCACTATGGGGCAGGAGAAGCGGAGACAAACAGTAGAGGCTACTTGGTGGAGGCTTGGAAGAACTAGAAAAAGTGCTTTGTCGGAACAGTTCTAGAGCTTTAGATCTAATATAAAGTAAGGGGAAATAATTTCGGGCATCAATGGAGGAGAAACTGTCTGAAATAAACACAATTTCTGAATCAATCAGGATACAGTCTGCGGCCCACAGCCTTGGCAGAGATCAGAGGGCGGGTCCATAGGCAGGCTGATACAGCATGAAAACCACAGAGCAATTTGTGGAAAAAGAGGTATGACTTATTTTTTTCCTTTTTTCCCCTCACCTCTCCTTTTGCTCCCTCTCAGCTCAGCCTGGGCATCTTCAGACAGGTAGAAGTGAACCCCCAAAAGGGTCCAGCATTGTGCCCACAGGGTACAATTTTTCCAGAGTGCAAAGAGGAAGTCCATGAAAGCCCCAGAAGTTCTAGAAGCTAATCCTCTGGGGGCGTCTTATGACTTTTGACTGTGGGATTTAGATGTAAGGTTGACTCTTCTACTTGGGTGGCGGCCTTTATTCCTGCCTTACCTAACAAGAGACAGAAGGTCTGGCCATACAGCCAAACTGTATTTGCAACCTTTGGTGGTTGGTGGTTATGTGCCATGGAGTCATAGCTACCTTATACAGGGTTTCCAAGGCTGTAAATCTTTACGGGAGCAGAACGACTCATCTTTCTCCCGAGAACAGCTGGTAGTTTCGAACTACTGGCCTTGCAGTTTGTAGCCTGATTCATAACCACTATGCTACCAGAGCTCCTTTTGCACCCTTTAAAACACCAATATAAAAGGCAAGGTGCAACACCAACTACTATATACAAGGACACAGTAATTTTAAAGAATTACGCTGTACATACACAGATACCTAACTTATCTTCAGAAGTAAAATTGTAAAAAATCATTCTTCCATTAATTTCTCAATATCTGTCTGTGCACATCCATTGTGATTAGAGTTGGGAAGTGAGCAAGTGGACACCCCCACCCACCACTGGAGGTTTCTACTGAGCATGCAAACTGACATGCACAGCAAAGGCTACTGGACAGTCTGAAATGGTTTTGTTTTTGTTTTTGAGTGCTTCTTTTTATGTTTACTTTTACTTTTATTTCTGTTTTTCATTCCTTTGGTCTAACTTTTTTTCTGGAAGTGGGAGATTTCTCTCCCTACACTATCCAATAAAACAGCAATTGTGGCCATCTATTGAAGTTACAAGCATACCCTATAATATTCCACCATACAGACAGGAGCCAATACTAGCTGCTATGCATTACATAGATAGTCAACAATTGCTAGGATTGCTGGCAGTTAAGTAATAAAGGTATGAAAAGAGAATCCTATATCCAATCACATCCACCAAGATACACCCAGTAAGCTTCATAATATAGCAACATACAATGATTTAATCATTGAAAACACAACTAATTATTGAAAATGTCCAGGAAACAACAAAAGATCTAGGCATGCGTCCAGAAAGAGAAAAGAGTAACAGAGACAAATCAGCTAGAGATGGGTATAGAATTCCCATTAGAAGGAGAGAAAGCTATGAATCTGACTGAGAAGGAATTCAGAAGAAGAATATTCACACACTTCAAAAGGCTTCACAGAAGGGTGGAGTAAAATAAGGAAAAAGTCAGGAAAGTGGTACAGGAGCAATCAAACAAGATAGATATAGCATTGGAAACAATTCAAAACCTGCAAAAAAACAACAAAAACAACAGCAGTAACAAAAAGGTTACAAATAAAATATCAGAAATGGACAATACACTGAAAGGGCAAAAGAGTAAAATTGAAGAGACTGAAGCCAGAACCTGAAAGCTGGAAAAGAAATCTCTAAATACTGCTAAGATATAAGAGCAAGCCAAAAAAGGATAAAAAAAAAAAAAAAAAATCTGAAGAGTCTAAGATTCATGATGAAGATTCAAAATGAAGAGGAATAACTTAAGGATCACACAAGTCCATAGAGGAGATAGTTGAGGATCTTCTGAAAGAAAATTTTGCTGAAATATTTAAGATAAGCATTCAAGAAGCTGAAAAAAAAAAAAAAAAAAAAAAAAAAAAACCAGGAAGTACAGACCCCAACAGAAAAACACTCAGACATATTATAATTAAGCTACCCAAAACCAAAGACAAGGAGAGAACCCTAAAAGCAGCCATAGAAAACATATTTTTCATACAAAGGCAAGCAAATCAGATTAAGCTCTGATCTCTCAGCAGAAACCATGCAGGGAAGAAGGCAATGGGGAGACATATATAAAAACTCTAAAATAAAAAAAAAATTGCCACTCAAGAATCGTGTACCAAACAAAGCTGTCAATCAAATGTGATGGTAAAATCAAAACATTCCATGATAAACAGAAGCTAAGAGTTTGTCAAAGCCAATACAGTGCTTTAAAACATCCAAAAGGGAGTTATTTGGATGAAAATCAAAGAAGAACAGGCAACAAAAAGAGATTGACAGAGGTGGTAATACCACCGGGAACTCAGTCAACAGATAGCAGATTCCAGAAAAGAACAAAATTACAACAATGATATCCAAGGATCTGGGAGGTCAATCAAAGATCAAAGTAATAACAATACCAAATTAGGGGAAAATATAGGAAAAGAGTTCCAGGTGGTATGGCGGTCAGGTAGATGTCAGAATACAATGGACTGTATTTAATGGAGGGAAAAGTAAGTAGATTATAGGGTAACCTCAAAGAAAGTCAATGTTTCACAACCAACCATTAAAATAAAGATACAAGTAGAACAAGCAAACATTAAAAATAAGAAGAAACTGACAAGAAATAGCAAAAACAACATGAACTCAGTATAAGAAGATATAGAGGGCAAAGGAACCATCAGCATCACAATAAAAATAAAATAATAGTAGCAATTAATACATACAAATTGATAATGAAGCTGAATGTCAATGGATTAAATGCACCATTGAAGAGACAGATACTGGCAGAATGGATTTAAAAACAACAACAACAACAAAGACCCTTCAAAATGCTGCCTGCAAGAGACACACCTTACACACAAAGACAAAAAAAGATTAAAAGTTAAAGGATGGAAAAAATTATACCAAACAAATTGCAATAAAAATGAGCAGTGGTGAGAATACTAATCTCTGATAAAATAAACTTTAAGGCTAAAACCAGTATAAGAGATAAAGAAGGACACATAATTAAAGTATTAATTGGCATAATCATATTAAATATCTACACTCCCAATGAAAAAGCACCAAGATATATAAATAAAAACCTACTAGAATTGAAGAAAGAAATATAAAATGTAAAAGATAATAGTTGGAGATTTTAATGCACCACTTTCAAAAAAGGATAGAACAACCAGAAAGAAACTCAACAAATATACAGAGAAACTAAACAGCACAATTAAACAACTTGACTTCATAGATGTGTACAGGCATTCAACCCCATAAAGGCACAATACACGTTCTTTTCCAGTGCACATGGAACATTCTCCATAATTAACCATGTGTTAGGCCACAAAACAAACCTCCATCAGTTTACAACCATCAAAATACTGCAAAGAAACTTCTCAGATCACAACACTATAAAAGTAGAAATCAACAATAAGAAGACCAAGGAAACAAAGACAAATGCATGGAAATTAAATAACACCCTGCTGAAAAGCAACTGGATAGTAAAAGCAATGAAACATGAACTCCAAAAGTTCATAGAGAAAAATGAGAATGAAAACACAATATACCAAAATCTTTGGGACATGGCAAGAGCAGTGTGGAGAGGACAATTTATTGCAATAAAATGTACATATCCAAAAAGAAGAAACAACCAAAACTAACATATTAACAGAGCCTCTCCAACTACTAGAATCAGATCAATGAAGGAAGATATATTCACCAAAATAAGTGAAATAATAAAGATACGAGCCGAAGTAAAGGAGATAAAAAACAGAAAAACTATAGAAAGAATCAACAGGAAAAGAAGCTGGTTCTTTAAAAGGATTAATAAAATTGACAAACGATTTGCAAATCTAACAAAAGAAAAGTGGGAGAAGAAACAAATAAAATGCATTAGAAACCAAATGGGTGATGTCACATCAGAACCAAAGAAAACCAAAAGGATATTAACAGAATAGCATGAAGAGTTGTACTCCAACAAATCTGAAAAATTAGAAGACATGGGTATATTTTTAGAAAAACACAATCTCCCTAAACTTATAGAGTGAAGTAGAAAATTTGAACAGATACATAACGAAAGAAGAAACTGAAGGTCATCAAAAATATCCCACCAAAAAGAAGTTCAGGTACCGATGGCTTCACTGGTGAGTTTTACCAAACATTCCAGGAAGAGCTGTCACCAATTCTACTCAAATTACTCCAGAATAGAGAAGAGGATTTAAAACTTCCTAATACAATTTATGAAGCAAGCATAACCCTCATGCCAAAACCAGGGAAGGACAACATCACTAACAGAGAAAATTATAGATCAATATCCCTCATGAACATTGTTGTTGTTGTTGTTGTTGAGTGCCATCGAGTCGGGTCCGACCCATAGCAACCCTGTACAGGGTTTCCGAGGGTGTAAACCTTTACGGGAGTAGAAAGCCTCATCTTTCTCCTGCGGAGCGGCTGGTAGTTTCGAACCGCTGACCTTAAGGTTCGCAGCCCGATTCGTAACCACTACGCTACCAGAGCTCATGAACATAGATGGCAAAAATTCTCAATAAAATCCTAGCCAACAGAATCCAAAAATACATAATGGCCAAATGAGATTCATATAAGGGATGCAAGGAGGTCAACATTGGAAAAACAATCAACATAATTAACCATATAAATAAGAAAAAGGAAAAGAACCATATGATCATATCAGTTGATGCAGAAAAGGCATTTGACAAAATCCAACATACATTCCAGATAAAAACACTCAACAGAGTAGGAACTAAAGGGAAATTCCTCAACATAATTATGAGCGTATATACAAAACTATGAGCCAACATTACTCTCAATGGAGAGAAACTGAAAACCTTCTCTTTACAAATAGGAACCAGACAAAAGCTTACCTTTGTCACTATGTCTATTCAATATTGTGCTGGAAAACTTAGCCAGAGTTATACAGAAAAATAGGGAAATTAAAGGCATCCATATTGGCAAAGAGGAAGTAAAATAGTCTCTATTTGCAAATAACATTTTCCTCTACATCAAAAACCCCAAAGACTCAGTAATAACCTACTAGACCTCATTGGAAGATTCAACAAAATATGAGGTACTAAATGAAGGAGCTCTGGTAGCGTAGT
>NW_006409098.1:13233-15581 GCF_000296735.1 Chrysochloris asiatica
TCGGAACTGACTCATAGCGACTCCATGCACAGCAGAACGAAACAATGTTCGATCCTGGGCCAACCTCACCACCGCTGCCACCCCCGAGTCATTTGTAAATTGGCCCTACAGTGGTGGGTTGTGAGTTACTGTGATTCTGAAAGCTATACCACCGGTATTTTAAATACCAGCAGGGTCATCTATGATGTACAGGTTTCAGATGAGTTTCTAGATGCAAACAGACAAGGAAGAAAAAGTGAGGAACTACTTCCAAATATTTAGTCACTGAAAACCTATGAATAGCAAAGAAACATTGTCAGATATAGTGCCAGAAAATGAGCCCCTCAGGTTGGAAGGCACTCAAAATGCTACTGGGGAATAGCTACCTCCTCAAATAGAGTTGAGCATGATGACACGAATGTAGTAAAGCACGGGGAGAAAAGCCAATGGGACCTTCATTTGCTAATGGGGCACAACTCAAAATGAAGAGAAATAGCTGTAAAAATCCACTGAGAATCTGAACATGGGATGTACGAAGTATGAATCAAGGAAAATTGGAAGTTGTCCAAAATGAAATAGAACACATAAACATTGATATCTTAGGCATTAGTGAGCTGAAATGCATTGATTGGTATTGGTCATTTTGAATCTGACAACCACATGGTATACAATGCTGGGAATGACACATTGAAGAGGAATGGTGTTGCATTCATTGTCAAAAAGGACATATCTAGATCAGTAATGAGGTACAATGCTGTCTGTGATAGAATAATATCCATGAGCCTACAGGGAAGCCCAGTTAATACCACTATTATTCAAATTTATGCCCCAGCCACTAAAGCCAGTGAGGATGAAATAGAAAAATTATACCAACTTCTTCAATCTGAAATTGATCAAACATGCAATCAAGATGTATTGCTCATTACTGGTGATTGGAATGCAAAGGTTGGGAGCAAAGAGGAAGGACCAGTGGTTGGAAAATATGGCCTTGGTGATAGAAATGGTGCAAAACCAATTTCAAATTCCTTCTTTAGACAGCATAAGAGACAAGTATACACATGGACCTCACAAGATGGAATACATAGACATCAAATTGACTACATCTAAGGAAAGAGATGATGGAAAAGCTCCATATCATCAGCCAAAACAAGGCCAGGGTCAGTCTGTGGAACAGACCATAAATTACTCATATTCAAATTCAAACTGAAGTTAAAGAAAATGAAAACAAGTCCACAAGAGTTCAAATATGTACTTGAATATATCACATGAATTTAGAGATCATCTAAAAAACAGATTTGATACATTAAATACTAAAGACCGAACACCAGAAGAGTTGTGGGATGACATCAAGAACGTCGTACATGAAGAAAGCAAAAAGTCATTGAGAAGAAAAGAAAGAAGAAAAAGTTCAAAATGGATGTCTAAGAAGAGACATTGAAACTTGCTCTCCAGCATAGAGGTGCTAAAACAAATAGAAGATTTGAGAAGGTCCAAGAACCAAACAGAAAATTTCAAAGATTAGCTTGAAAAGATAAAGCAAATTATTACTAAAAATGTGAAAAGATCTGGAATCAGAAAACCAAAGCGGAAGAACACGTTCAGCATTTCTCAAGCTGGGGGAACTGTAGAAAAACTTCAAGCCTAGACTTTTGTTATTGAAGGATTCTCTTGGAAAATTATTGAATGATGCAGAAAGCATCAAGAGAAAATGGAAGGAATTCACAGAGTCACAGTACCAAAAGGAAATGATTAATGTGAAACCATTACAAGAGGTAGCATATGATCAAGAGCCAATGATACTGAAGGGAGAAGTCCAAGGTACATTGAAGAAATTGTCAAAGAACAAGGCATCAGGAATTGATGGGGAAAAAATTGAAATCTTGCAAGAAAGTGGGGCTACACAGGAGGCACTCACACATCTCTGCCAAGAAATTTGCAAGACAACTATCTGGCTGAATGATTGGAAAACATCCATTTTTGTTTTTTCTCCCATTCCAAAGAGTCATGACCCAATGGAATGCAGCAATCATCAGACACTCTCTTTGATATTCAATGTGAGTAAAGTTTTGCTAAAGGTAATACAGAATTAGCTACAATCATACATTCACAGAGAACTTCCAGAGGTTCAAGCCGGATTCAGAAGAGGCCATGGAACGAGGGATATGATTGCTGATAACTGATGGATCTTGGCTGAAAGAAGACAACATCAGACAGACGTTTATCTGTGCTTTATTGACTATGCAAAGGCTTTTGACTTGTAGATCTTGCCAAGTTATGGACAACATTGTGAAGTATGATTATTCCAGAATACTTATTTGTGCTCATAAGGAATCTGTACCTGGACCAAGGAGCCGTTGTTTGAACAGAAC
>NW_006409098.1:16400-20700 GCF_000296735.1 Chrysochloris asiatica
GTCATAGAAAAGGAGGAAGACCCACAATGAGATGGATTTGCCAAGTGGCAGCATCGATGCTCAAGTGTGGCAACCGTGGTGAGGTTGGCCCAGGATCGGGCAATGTTTCATTCGGCTGTGCATAATGACTCTATGATACCGACTCTATGACACCTAACAACAACAACAATAATCCAGATTCCAATTACATTCTTCAAAGACAAGGAAACACAATTAAAAACTTCATATGGAGAACAAAAAGACCCAGGATAATCAAAGAACTGCTTATGGAGAAGATTAAAGTTGGAAGCCTCTCCTTCTCTGACTTCAAAATTTACTACACTGTTGCGGTGGTCAAAACAGCTTGGTACTGGTGAAATGAAAGATACACAGATCAATGGAATAGGATCAAGAATCCAGAAATTAACCCATCTGTATAAAGGAAACTGATTTTTGACATAGTGACTAAATATATTGCATAGGGAGAATAAATTGTTTTCCACAGATGGTACTGGTAGAATTGGAAATCTATATGCAAATGATTGAAACAAGACCTTTATCTCATGCCATATACAAAAACCAACTCAGGATGGATTAAAGACTTAAATGTGAATCCCAGAATTACAAAGCACAGCAATGAAAAAATGGTACAAATTTAAGGTTTCTGATGCAGGGAAAACATAAACTACCAAACATTGTGAAAATTGCACATACAAAAGAAAAGAAAATAGATAATTAGGGCAAAAAAAGAATTGAAAATTTATGTGCAGTAAAACCTTCACCAAAAGAATAAAAAGGGAGCCAAAAGAATGGACAAAATCTTTGCAAAGACCTATCAAATAAGGGACTCATTTGTAAAATCTATATGAAACTACAATACCTCTACTAGAAAAAGACAAGGAACCCAATTAAAAACTGGAAAGAGGGCATGGACAGAAACTTCACCAGAGAACACATTCGGGCAGCCAACAGACTTATGAAGAAATGTTCACCATCATCATCCATTGTTATTAAGTGTCATCAAGTTGGTACAAGTTCATAGCCACCCTATGTACAACAGAATGAAACACTGCTCAGTCCTGTGCCAACCTCATAATTTTTGTCATGCTTGAGCCCATTGATCCTGCCATGTTGCCAATCCATCTTGCTGTGGGTCATCCTCCTTTTCTCTGACCCTCCACCTTACCAAATATGATATCCGTCTCTGGTGACAGGTCCCTCCTGACAATATGTCTGAAGTATGAGACACGAACTTTGGCCATTCTGGCCTTCAAGGAGCACTCTGGCTGCACTTCTTCCAACACAGACCTGTTGGTTCTTTTGGCAGCCCATGGCACTGTCAATATTCTCCTCCAACAGCATAATTCAAAAGCATCAATTCATCTAACATCTTCCTTCTTCACTGCCCAGGTTTCACATTCATACTAGGTTATTGAAAATACCATGGCTTGGTTCAGGTGCACCTTAGTTCTCAAGCTGACATCTTTGCTCTTCAACAATTTAAAAAAGGTCTTGTCAGCAGATTTCCCTAAAGAAATATGCTATTTGATTTCTTGACTGCTGCTTTCATGAGTGTTGATAGTTGATCCAAGAAGAATGAAATACTTGACAACTTCAATCTTTTCTCCATTGATAAGAATGTTGTTTATTGTTCTAGTAGCAAGCATTTTTGTTTTGTTTGCATAGATCTTCATCAGTAAATATTTTAAGTCTTCTTCATTTTCAGTAAGCAAGGTTGTATCATCTGCATATCACAGGTTGTTAATGAGTTTTCCTCCAATCCTGATGCCACATTTTTCTTAACAGAACACAGCTTCTTGTATTATTTGCTCAGTATACAGGTTGAATAAGTATAGTGAAAGAATACACCCCTGTCACACACCTTTCTTAATTTTAAGACATTCATTGTTCCCATGTTCTATTCAAACAACTGCCTCTTGGTCTGTGTACAGGTTCCTCATGGGCACAATTCAGTGTTCCTGAATACTCATATTTTGCAATGTTGTCCATGGCTTGTCATGATCCACACAATCAAAAACCTTTGTGTATTCAAGAAAGCACAAGTAAACATCTTTCTGATATTTTCTGCTTTCAGCCAAGATCCATTTGGCATTAGCAATGATATCACTCATTCCATGGCCCTTTCTGAATCCAGCTTGAACCACTGGAAGTTCTTTGTCAATATATGCTTGCAACCATTTCTGTATTTCCTTTAGTAAAACTTTACTCCCATGGGATATCAAAGATATTGTCTGATGATTTCCACATTCCATTGGGTTATCTCTCTTTGGAATGTGCACAAATACAGATCTCTTCCAATCAGTTGCCCAGGTAGTTGTCTTGCAAATTTCTTGGCATAGATGAGTGAGTGCCTCCTGTGCTGCCTTACTTTCTTGAAAGATTTCAATTTTTATTCCATCAGTTCCTGGATCCTTTTTCTTTGCCAATTCCTTCAATGCACTTTGAACTTCTTCCTTCAGTATCATTGGCTCTTGATCATATGCTACCTCTTGAACCAGTTGGACATCAACCATTTCCTGTTGGTTATC
The DNA here is from genome assembly GCF_000296735.1 of Chrysochloris asiatica. NCBI lineage: Eukaryota > Metazoa > Chordata > Mammalia > Afrosoricida > Chrysochloridae > Chrysochloris > Chrysochloris asiatica. The sequence goes on from NW_006409098.1 coordinate 18,929, forward strand.
ATTATGCATTGTTGTTGTTGTTAAGTGCCATTGAGTCGGGTCCGACCCATAGCGACCCTGTACAGGGTTTCCGAGGGTGTAAATCTTTATGGGAGTAGAAAGCCTCATCTTTCTCCCGGGGAGCGGCTAGTAGTTTCGAACTGCTGACCTTAAGGTTCGCAGCCCAATTCGTAACCACTATGCTACCAGAGATATGTAAATAAAAACAACAATGAGATATCATCTCACACCAGCAATAACAGCAAAGATCAAAAATGTAAAGGACAATAAATGCTGGTGAGGATCTGGAGAGACTGGGACTCTCCTACATTGCTGGTAGGATTTCAAAATGGTCTGTCCACTCTTGATAATGGTACAGCACTTCCTCAGAAAGTTGGAAATAAAAATACCATATGATTCAGGAATTCCTCTCATTGGTATTTATCTACAAGAAATATGAGCCATAGCACGAGTAGATATATGCACACCAATGTTCATAGAAGCCCTATTTTCAAAGGAAAAAAAAAGATGGAGACAGCTTAAATGCCCATCAATGGAAAAAATGTGTAAACAATCTCTGGTATATACACACAATGGAATATTATGCTACATTTAAGAATAACAAGGAGGCTGTAAGCCACCACCTAACATGGATGAACCTTGAGTACATTATACTCAGTGAAATTAGTCAATCACAAAATGAGAAATATTGCATAAGACCATTATTGTAAAAGCTTTAGAAATATCATCCAAACTAAAAGGAAAATATAAAAAAAATTATTTGTAGGTTACTAGCGTGTGGGTTGGGGGAAAGCGAGGGAAAGGAGGTAAGGTAGAACACTGGGTAAGGAATAGACACACAATAGTTCAGTTGGTGGGTGCAATGTATAAGAAGCGGGAAGGGAATGGATGAACAAGCAGATAGGGGAACATTTAGGCAGGTTTGTATGGGCTAAATTGGACAGAGATAAATAGTGATGTATGCTCAACTTTAGAACAATAGGACTCTGTAATACAGAGATTGAGTTATAGTCTGAATGGGTAAAGGGGGGTCATAATATTAAGATGCTTGACTGTCTTATGAATCTTGGTTTCCCTTGCCTAATATTGTAAAATAGACACTTGAGAATGAGAGAAAGGAATAGCCATAAACATCACTATAGAAAGCTTGTAAGTCTGTCTTCAGCCTATAACTTATTGGAATATCTAAAAGGGTGGCTAGAACTTGCCCAGTGAAAGAGGCTTCCTGTGGAACTTTTGCAATATATTAAGACCTTAGGTGGAATCCTGAGCCCCATCCAGAATTTTCTGAGGTAGGAAATTTCCACTTGAAAAGAAAAGCAGATCAGCCTGGAGCAGCTAGAGGAACAGAAGATACTTCTTGAAAGAAAGACCACAGGGAAATAAAAAATAAAATTGGCAGTTTGATTGACTACCATGAGAACAAACAAGTTGTTCACCATGGAGCCATCAAGGCAAGCAATTAAGTACCTTTAGTTCAAAGCCCCTTCCAAGACTGAAACAAAAAGGGAATACTCCAGCAGGCATATAATCTTGCTGGTGACCACGTTGGTCTACAGAAGAGGAAGTGGGGGAGGGGGGAGTAGCAATGAAGATGTGGGTGGGTCTGGCCATGTTCAGTAGACTCCCATCATCCTGAAGTGAGATCTGGTTACCAGGCAGTATGATGAGACCTTGGACTCCTGAGCCCGTGAACAGGAACATAGCCACAGAGGGTTGGAGCAGAAAGAAAAGCATCCAGCTGATATGAAGAGATGGGAGATGCACAAGAA
>NW_006409098.1:20938-24219 GCF_000296735.1 Chrysochloris asiatica
GAAGAAGAAGAAGAAGAAGAAGAAGAAGAAGAAGAAGAAGAAGAAGAAGAAGAAGAAGAAGAAGAAGAAGAAGAAGAAGAAAGTGTTTTCCTCTACAATTTGAGGAACTTGACCTATACTTATGGATGTAGTAGCTTAAAAGAGGGAACAAAATTTCACAGCAAGATAATTCCCACCCCCTCTGTACACAGGGTTGACAAGGATGGGCAACTTAGACATTGGCTACCTAAAATGGAGTACTATAAAGGCATGAAGTGACTGGCTTACAAGTTTTCAAGAAGGAGTTTAGTTTCTGAGGGTATGAGGAAGATACACTCTCCACTGAGTGCTTTTCAACCTTTGTGATAGACTGGTGAAAAGAGATGGGAATATGACTCTTGTTGTTCAATAGTGAATAATTGTTATCAGAATAGATTGTGATTGTTGCTAATGTAAAGGTTAATGTTTTGTAAGAAAATTAGAGGAGTGGTTGATCTTCCAGTTTTGTAGCAGGGAACCCTGGGACCTTATCAAACAAAAAGAGCAGAAAGTGGTACTCTATCCAGAGAAGCAGAGATGCCAGAAATGTAGGCAGAGACGATGACATGGCGATATAGAGTGGCTGGGGACTCTAGACTCAGAGAGGTAGAGGGGCTGAGTGTTGACAACCAGAGGGAACACTTATATATTCCTCAGTGCTTTGGTGTACATCAAAACAAACAAACAAATAACAGAGGGAATAGAAGCAAATGTTGTTAAATGATACTGCATGGAGGGGATTGTAGTCATTGCAATGAAACAAAAGACGATAGCATGAGTGCAAAGACTACCAGAATATTGTAAGATATAGTTACAGAAAATGTGTGCACCAGGTTGGAAGACATTCAAAGTATGACTGAGTGTCTCCTCAAAATACAGTTGACATTGATGATGCAAATAGAGTAACTTTTGGGCCCTTCATTTGCTGAGGAGACACAACTTAAAATGAGGAAAAACAGTTTCAAATGTCCAATAAATATTCAGAGCATGGAATGTACAAAGTCTGAATCTGTAAATCTTAGAAGTTGTCAAAAATGAAACAGAACGCATAAACATCTAAGTGCTAGGAATTAGGAGTCCTGGTGTGGCCCTATGGGTTAATGTGCTGGACTGCAAAGTTGGTTTGGACCACAAGGTTGGTGGTTCAAGCTCACCAACCTCTCTTGGAAACCTTATACAGAGTTGCTATAGGTCAGATCTGACTTCATGACACTTTAACAACAACAACAGTGAGCTGAAATGGATGGATATAGGTAATTTTGAATCTGAAAACCACATGGCTTACTGCACCAAAAATGTCAAATTAAAGGGTAATGGCATTGTACTCATCATCAAAAGAATGTTTCAAGATCTTTCTTGAAGTACAATACTGGATATGACAGGATGATATTATTAAGTCTACAAGGAGGACCAATTAGTACCACTATTATTCAAACTATGCAACTACTACAAAAAGAAGTGACAATGAAATTGAAGAATTCTACTAAATTCTTCAAAATTCTGGTATGGCACTGTATGATAGACACTAGACTTCAAGATCACTTTTAACAGAAAACTAGGTGGTTCAAACTCACCAGTCATTCCTTCAGAAAACCTATACAGGGTCTCTATGAGTCAGAACCAATTCATTAGCACTTACCAAGAACAACCACCAAATTCTTCAGTTTGAAATTTATCAAACACGCATGCAATCAAGATATAGTGATAATTATTGGCCATTGAAATCCCAAAGATGGAAATAGGAATGATCAATCATTGGAAAAATGGAATTGGTAGTGTAAATGATGCAGGAGATTGCAAGGTAGAATTTTGCCAGACCAATGACTTCTTCATTGCAAATACCTTTTAAAAGCAATATAAAAGACATCTATTCACATGAAAGTCACCAGATGGAATACACAGAAATAAAATTATCTATATTTGTGAAAAGAGATTATGGAAAAGCTCCATATCATCAAGCAAATTAAGGTCAAGGGCAGACTGTGGAACAGACCAGCAACTGCTCCTATGAAAGTTCAGACTGATATTAAAGAAAATTAAACAAATCCAAAATTAAAACAAGAGCCACAATATAATCTTGAATATGTCCCTTTTGAATTTAGAGACAATATCAAGAACAGCTATGCTGCATTAGACACTAATGACAGAAGATCAGAAGAGTTCTGGGATGGCATCAAGAACACCATACAGATATAAAGCAAAAGGTAATTAAGAAGTTATGCAAGTCAAAAAGACCAAAATAGATTCCAGAAAAGACTCTGAAACTTGCTCTCTATTGTAGAGATGCTAAAGCATATGGAATAAATGAGAGCTGACTAGAAAATTTGACAAGATAGTTTGAGAAGACAAAGCCAAAAATTACAGTGAAATGTGAAAAGATCCAGAATTAGAATATGAAAAGGAAAGAAAAGTTCAGCATTTGTCAAGTTGAGGAGGCTGAAGAAGAAGGAAGTGAAGAAGCCTTCACTTGCAATATTGAAAGATTCTATTGGAAACATATTGGATTATGCTCAAAACTTCTACAGAAAATGAAAGGAATACACAGAGTCCTTGTAAAAAAAAAAAAAAAAAAAGAAGTGGTCAATGTTCAACCATTTCAAAAGGTGGTATAATGGCTTCCGGCTTGCCATGCTGGCCAGATGGCATGGGTGAGTGAGGCTCTGGGTTCAGGGGAGGGGAACTCACGAAAGAAACCTTCATGTGGCGAACCCATACCCTTACAGCCACCATAAATCTCAGTACTTCAAAATCTTAATTCACTTATTTAAAAAAAAAATCACTATACTGAGGAACTACTGGTTTTTTAAACTTGTACCCACTGCTGCGTGCAACACAGCCCCAACTCCTTTGAGCTTGGGGGGCGGGGTGGAACCAAGTCACACCAAAAGCGGTGCTTCCAGTAATTATTGAACAGGGAGAGCCACTGGAGACAAGGGGAAGAGAAAGTGAGGGTCATCTGCCCCACCGTGTAATTTCAACGCTTGTAGTGGGCAGAGAGTAATCAGTCAACAATGAGAGGAGGAAAAAAAAAAAAGGAAAAAAAACAGCGACTGTCTGATGTCATCGGGCAAGGACTGTGTCCACCCGGCGCCTCTACCCCGCCCAACTGAATCACACTCACCAGCCCAATTACCCATACCCCCTAGATCTAGATCCCCACACCCACACCCCCACCTTCCTGGAACCGTCTGGACCTCGAGCACACCGGAGTGTGCCCTAACCTTTGGAGAGTACACACACCCCGCTGACCCCGCCCACTCATC
>NW_006409098.1:24319-26650 GCF_000296735.1 Chrysochloris asiatica
AAAAATCTTAAGAAGGTCTAATATTCATGTTGGACAACATGAATAGAAATAATTTAAGAATTATCCATATTCTGGAACAGGAAGAATCACAAATCCACAGAGGAGATAGTTGAAGAGCTGGTGGAAGAAAATTCCACTAACATCCTGAAAAGCAGAAAGAGAAGCATTTAAGATGCTCAAAGAACACCATGAAGGAAACACCCCAAAAAGAAAATCACCAAGACAAATCATAATCAAGCTCTCCAAAATCAAAGATAATGAGACAACCCTGAAAGCAGCTAAGGAAACGAGAAGCATTCCATTCAAAGACAAGGAAGTCAGATTAAGCTCAGATCTCTCACCAGAAACCATGCAGACAAGAAGACAATGGGGAGAAATATATAAAACACTGAAAGAAAAGAAACATCCACCAAGAATCTTTTATCCAGCCAAGTTATCAATCAAATACAATGATGTAATCAAAACATTGCACCATAAACAGAAGCTAAGGGATTTTTCCAAAGCCCACCCTGCACTAAAAAAAACATCTTAAAGTGAGTTCTGTGTACTGATAACCAACAACAATAGACAAGTTCTAGAGACTAACCTATGTGGCAGCACCTCCCAGAACTCAATCAACAGATGGGAGAGTAGAGAACAGAACAAAACTATAAGAACAAACTTAGAGAATCTGAAAGGTCAGTCTATGATCAAAACAATTATAATGTGAAAGAAAGTAAATAAGTAGGAACAGAGATCCAGATGGTGAGAATGTCAGGTAGATTACAGGATAGAATAGACTGCACTAAATGGAGGGACAAGTTAATTAAATATAAGGTAATCTCAAAGAAAATTAACATATCACAACATACCAAGAAAATGAAAATCCAAGAACATGAAAAAATTAAAAATATGAAGAAACTCTCAAGATAGAACACAAAAACCATGAACTCAGCACAGGACCGCATACAGAATAAAGAAAGCAGCAGCACCATAAAAAAGCATACATAATTGCAGCAATTAATGCATATCTATTGATCATTACAGTGACTGTAAATGGATTAATGCACCAGTTAAGAGATGGTGCCTGCCCAATTGAACTGCACTCACCTGCCCCAACACCCCCTCCATCCCCGCACTACCGCCTTCCCAGACACTGACCAAACCGGACACCGAGCACCCACCAGAGCGTGCCCTAACCTTTGGAATGCACACACACACCGCCAACCCCGCCCACACGCCATAACAAGTGAGAGCCCCACAAAGGCCGCCCAAACCCCCAAGGGCCCCACACTGCTTGCAGGACCTTGCGCAAGTGCCGCCCTGCCCAAGGGACCCACTGCTAGTGCCGCACCGCCTGACTGATCACTCACAACCCAACCCGGCCCACCAGGCCCATCAGGCTTCCCCACGGGATTGTTCCCTCCTCTTCGGACAGCATGCCCGTACTCCGCTGACCCTGCCCACACGCCATAACAATCTAGAGCTCCACCCAGCCTCCCAGAACCCCCATGGGACCCACCGTGCTGCAAAGTTTATTGAACTACAGGGTCGGTGGTTCAAGCTCACCAGCCACTCCTCGGGAACCGTATCTGGGTCTCCCATTTTCAGTTGGTTTAGCAGGAGTCTCAGCGTGGCACTGAGGACTGGGGCACCACTACAGAGCCTTTTGAACTGCAGGGTCGGTGGTTCAAGCTCACCAGCTGCTCCTCGGGAACCCTATCTAGGTCTCCCTTTTTTAGCGGGTTTAGCAGGAGTCCCAGAGTGGCTCTGAGGGATGGGGTGCCACTACAGAGCCTTTTAGACTGCAGTATCAGTGGTTCAAGCTCACCAACCCCTCCTCAGAAGCCCTATACAGGGTTGTTACGGGTCGTAATCGACTCGACAGTGCCTAACAACCAGGAGAGGAGGGCAGAGTGACTGAAAGAGACTTAGGACATTAAAGACATACCTACATTAAACCACAGATTTTATTATTGTTGTTGTTGTTGTTGTTTTTAATAATATTTTTTTTTCTTTCTTCTTTCATTTCTTCTTCCATTTTCTCCTCTGCCCCACTCCCTCTTTTTTGTGAGTGGAGAATATGGTATTGAGTCTTGTTTTGGCTGGTACTACATCATTTTTTTCTTTCTTTTTTCATTTCTTCTTCCTCTTTTTCTCATCCGCTCTACTCCCTCTTTTGGAGAATACGGTATTGAGTCTTGTTTTGGCTGATACTACATCATTTTCTTCTGGTTTTATATATATAATTTTTTTCTTCTTCTTTTCCTTCTCTCTTTCTTCCCCACCCCCCTTCCCTTTGAGACTGCTGTATTAAGCCTTGATCTCGCTGGTCCTGCATTATTTTCTTCT
>NW_006409098.1:27105-28187 GCF_000296735.1 Chrysochloris asiatica
GCTTCTGAAAGCAGCCAGAGAAAACAGAAGGGTCACATACAAAGGCAAGCAAGTCAGATTAAGCTCAGATCTCTCAGCAGGAACCATGCAAGCAAGGAGGCAATGTGGAGACATATATAAAACCCTGGAAGAAAAAAACTGCCAACCAAGAATCCTTTATCCAGCAAAGCTATCAATCAAATAAGATGGTGTAACCAAAACATTCCAGGATAAACAGAAGCTATAGGAATTTAACAAAGCAAATGAAGCACTGCAAAACATTCTATAGGGAGTTCTGTGGACTGAGAACTAATAAGAAGAGACAACAACCAGAGATTGACATACGTGGCAGCACCTCCCTGAATTAAGTCAACAGAAAGAAGAATCAGTAACCAAACAAAACTATAAGAACAAACTCAGATACACTGGAAGGTCAGTCTATGACCAAAACAGGTACAATGTAAAAGAAGGTAAAAATATAGGAAAAGAGATCCAGATTGGAAGAAGGTCAGGTCAATTACAGGATAAAAGAGTCTGCAATAAACGGCCAGAAAAGCTAATGGACTATAAGGCAACCTCAATGAACATTAACACTTCACAGTATACCAAGAGAATGAAACCCAGGAAGAATATGAAAACATTAAAACTATGAGGAAACAACAAACAGAACAAAGAAGCAGCAACACCACACACACACACACAAAAACAAATGTAATGACAGCAATTAATCAATATCAATAATTACACTGAATATAAATGGATTAAATACACCTGTTAAGTGATGGAGGGTGACAGAATGGATGAGAAAACAAGATCCTTCAATATGCTGTCTGCAAGAGACACATCTCACACACAGGGACAAAAAAAAAAACAGATTAAAAGTTAAAGGAAGGAAAAAAAATATACCAAGCCAATTCCAATAAAAAGTAAACAGGAGTGGCAGTACTAATTTCAGATAAAATAAACTTTAAAGCAAAAACCAGCATAATAGATAAATATGGACATTATATCATGATTAAAGGGACAATTGAACAAGATGAAATAACCATATTAAATATCTATCTTCCCAATGAAAAAGCTCCAAAATATATAAAACAAACTCT
>NW_006409098.1:30234-38624 GCF_000296735.1 Chrysochloris asiatica
CACACACTTGCAGATGGTACCCACGTGACCAGGACTGGATGACTGGATGATCAGAGCTCAACCAGGAGAAGAAAGAAGAGGAGAAAAAAAAAAAAAAAGATTGAGCTGATTCAATCCGATGAACTTGACCTATACCTACGAATGCAGTGACTCAAAAGAGGCAACAAATCCTTACAGCAAGGAACATTTCCACCCCCTCCACACACAGAGTAGACAGAGATGGGCAACTTGGACATTGGATACCCAAATGGGGAGGGTGGGACTACAAAGGCAAGAAGTGACTGCTTACAAGTTTTCAAGAGGAAACCTAGAGCTAGGGGGCATGGAGGAAGGCAGAATCACCAATGAGCACTATCCAATCTGTCTAGGTGGAGCTGATGAAATGAAATACAGATGGGTTACTCACGATACTGTAGTGAATAATGGTTATCAAGATGGATTGTGAGGGTTGGAAATGCAAAGATAGATGTTTTGTAGCAAGGAAGGGAGTGATTATTTCTCTAGTCTAGGAGCGGAGGTCTCTAGGACCACCAATGGAGAAGAGCCAAGAGCGGGACCCTACCCAGAGAAGCAGGGATGCCTGAGATGGAGACAGAGACGATGATGTGCAGTGATGAAACGGCTGGGGACTTTGGATCCAGAGAGGGAGATGGACAGTGGGCCGAAGACTGGGGTTGGGGGGAGGGAGGGGGAAGGGTAGAGGACGGGTTTCTAGGATATCCCCTTTGGTCGGAAGATGATGCATGGAGGGGATTGGAACCACAGCAATGAAATGATATACGATGGAATGAGTGTAAAACCAAAGCTATCACATGTAAACTATCATATAATTCACAATAAAACATTTATTAAAAAATTAATTAAAATTATTTAAAAAAGTGGTATAATGATCAAGAATCAATGATACCGAAGGAAGAGATCCAAGAGACACTGAAGACATTGGCAGAGAACAAGGTGCCAGGAATTGATGGAATACAAATTAAAATATTTCAATAAAGTGATGCAACATTGGAGGAACTCACTCATCTATGCCAAGAAATTTGGAAGACACCTACCTGGTTAACTGATTGGCAGAGATCCATATTTATGCCCATCACAAAGAGAGGTGATCCAACAGAATGCAGAAATCACTGGATAATATTATTAATATCATATGCAAGTAAAACTGTTCTGAAGAAAATTTTTAAATGGCTGTTGCAGTAAATTGACATGGAACTTCCAGAGTTTCAAGCAGGAAATCAGACAAGGACGTGGAATGAGGGATAGAATTGCTGACAATATTTGGATCTTGGGTAAAAGCAGAGAAGACCAGAAAGATATTTACCTGTGCTTTAATGACTATGCAAAGGTTTTTGATTGTGTGGATCATGACAAACTATGGACAACATAGCAGAGAAAGAGTTTTCTGGGACACTTAATTGTGCTCATTAGAATCTGTGCATAGACAATGAAGCAATTGTTTGAAGAGAACAAGAGAACACTGAATGTTTTAAAATTAGGAAGGTGTTTCTATTCTTTCACCATAGCTATTCAATCTGTATGCTGAACATGTAATTCAAGAATCTGGACTATATGAATAAAACTATGGCCTCTGTATTGGAATTAGACTAATTATCAACCTACAATATGCTGATAATGCAACCTTGCTTGCTGAAAGACTTAAAATAATTACTGATGAAGATCAAAAAACCCAGCCTTCAGTTTGGGTTGCACCTCAATGCAAATAAAATAAATATTCTCACAAATGGACTAATAAATAGCATCAAGATATATGGAGAAAATATTAAAGTTGTCAAAAACTTAATTTTGCCTAGATCAGTCATCAACACTCATAGAAACAGCAGCCAAGAAATTAAATGGCAAATTTCATTGTGGGTTAATACACTGGACTGCAAAATCAGTTTGAAAAATAAAAGGTCCATGGTTCAAGTTCACCAGTCATGCTACAGAAACTATATACAGGGTAGCTATTTATTGAAACCGACACAACAGCATTTCACAACAACAACAACAGCATTGCATTGGGCAAATCTGCTACACAGGCCCCTTTAAATACCCAGTGTTCAAAGCGAAGATGACAGTTTGATAACTCAGGTGTACTGGACCCAAGGTATGGTATTTTCATAGACTCATATGCATGTGAAAGTTGGACAATGAATAATGAAGACCATTGAATAAAAGATGCATTTCCGTTATGATGTTACAAAAGAATATTAGAAGTACCATCATCTGCAAAAGGAATAAACATATCTCTATGTTGTAAGTACAGTCAGAATCATCCTTAGACTTGATGATGGCCAGGCTTTGTTTCTCAGATTTCAGACATATTTTCAGGAGGGACCTGGAGAAGGGCATCATGCTTTGTTCAGTATAGGGTCAGCAAAAATGAGTAAGGCCCCAATGAGATTGATTGGCACTGTGGCAGCGGCAATGGGCTGAAGCATTCCAACAATTGTGAGATTGGTGCAGGACCATATAGTCTTTCTATTGTGAAAAAAGGTGCTATGAGTCTGTAAGGACTTGAAGGCCCCTAATAAGTAAATACTCACCAGGGAGCAGTGGTGATTCTGTGGTAGAATTCTCCTCTACCTTATGGGAGACCTGAGATCTATTTCTTATGAATACATTTCAATTACAGGCATGTTGCTTTAATGTAAAACGAATTCTAGCACATCTTTCAGATAAGATAGGTTATGAAAGAAAGCCTTTATGAAAATCAATCTACAAATATCCTATAAATCACACTGGTCCAATTTGCTGCTAATCATGGAGATGCTACAGGTCTAGTCATATTTTGTTCCATTGTTCATGGGGTTTCCATGATTTGGAGGCTGACCCAGTGACAACTGAAACAACCAATGGCTCCACATTATGCAATGGGCTTGGATACAGCCATAACCTGAGTTTTATTATCTGAAAAGTAGTGATTTCACTTGCTATAGAAAGTTAACATGAGATCATGTGTGAGGTAAGTCTCCCATCAGCTTCCTTAACATCACGTTGTAGGTGTTTGCTAACTGTTGGTTGTTGTTGTTAACTGCCTTCAAGTTGATTCTGACTCAAAACAAACCTGTATAGGGCTTCTGAGAAGTGGCTGGTGAGTTTGAACTGCTTAAGTTGCAGTTCATACAACCTTGAAGTAGAGTTCTTATGCTATGGTGCTGTCCTGTTAATTTTGTCAATGGCTAAAGTCCCTACTTTTGGCTTCCTGCCCAGTTTTATCTTGATATAAAACAGTACCTTCCTCATATGAACATTTAGGTCTACATAGTTCAGTCTTTATAATACATGCTCACATGTACACATATACATTCTGTCCCCATGGATTTCTACTTTGAATGAATAAACACTTAATGAATAAAACCTCCTTAATATCATATTGATGTGAAAATAAATCATTTTAAAGCTATTTAAAAACCCTTGAGGCAGTAGGCTATCAGGATATAAAGAGATGCCTGGTATTCATAGCTATACTCATAAAATAGAATAATCCCCCTTCCACCTTTTCTTGTCCAAGCATTTAGGTTTTTCTAGATACTCATTTGCATTTCCTTTGAATCCTCAAAGGGTTTTCAAAAATAGATCCTTTATACAAATCAAATTAATCAACAGACATGCAGTTTTCATTGGGAGAAGCATCACAAGGAACTTCTGCATTCATGAGCTCACCAATGAAATAAACTCCTTCTCTCTCTCTCCCAGCCTCACACAAATACACACACACAGGTTTGTACTGTTTCTCTATGTGTCTAAGGAAATTACTGAGTTAATCAGTTGATGATAAATCACTTTACAATCACATCAAGAAGTTAAATGAGAACTTGGTACAATTCTTGCTTTTCTTGTGTTTGATTAATTCAAACCCTCCTCCGGGCTCCTCATATTTATACCTGTAAATATATATTCCTGAATAATACTGTTTGTCATCATTTAAAAAAAAATCTGCCCCCGTATCCACAGTATCCCAATAGGGACCTTATGCTTTTGGTTGAAACCTGCAATTGCTGATATTCAGCTACTTTTAACCTAGAAAGGCAACACTTTCTGTAGCTTAACCTCAAAGAACACATCACAAGACTTAACAATTGTTTGTAGTTTGATTTCTCTTGTCAGTGGACTAAGAGCTCCTTCAGAATGAAGGCTTTGGCCTTCTTTTTGGGATATAGAGTTCCATACACTTGTAAAGGGGAAATAACTTTCTGTTTTACAGTGTTTGTGAACATTGTGCTGCTTAATAGGCAGAGCACAAGGTGGTCTGGGTGAGGCAGAGACATTCAAAGGACAAAAGATCACACATACAAATCAAGTCTGTGTTCACAACTGACCAGTTCTGAAATCTGTATTATTTCCTTTAATCTTGTCAAATCCCAAGTCTCTCATCTGTCAGGTGAAATGAAATTATTATTAAACATTCATTGAATACTTAACTCTATGTCAGGTCTTGAGGTAGTACAAATAGTTAAGTGCACACCTGCTATCTGAGAGGTTGGTTGTTCGAATCAACCCAGCGGTAACATAGAAGAAATGCCTGGTGATTTGCATTCAAAAGTTCAGAGTCATAAAAACCCTATGGAATGCAGTACTACTATGACACAGTTGTTGTTATTTCTGTTAAGTGACATTGACTTGGTTCTCACTCATAGTGACCCTGTATAGAGTTTCCAAGGAGCCACTGGTGAATTTGAAATGCCGACCTTGCACTTCAAACTGACTTTGCAGTCCAGTGCATTATCCTGCAGCAGAATTCACTTAAATCTAGACCGCTCCTCACTTACTAACTTTGTTAGGTTCTAAATATCAGGTTCTTATGTGAAAATTTGTGTTATGTGAAAATGGAGGATGGCCACGTCAGACCACAAAATGGAGGATGACAATGCAATTACATAGCTGCCAAACCATTGAAAATCATGGTCCAGCCAAGCTGACATATAACAATAACCATCACAGCTAATGCTACTCTTCTCTTGGAACTTGGTGTCTATTACTGTCAGATTTAAGTGATCAATGTGCAAAATAGCAGACATTAGATCTTTGCTATTGTTAAAATTGCAAAATGTTGGATAATAAGATAGTTGATTTAGTGGTGTGGTTTTTTTTTTTTTTTTAATGATTTATTTCTTTAAATCTATTTAAAGTACCTTGGAGTTTGCCTTGTTTTGCTTCATTTAATAATAATAATAATAATAATAATAATAATAATAATAATAACAGTAATAATGAAACATTGTGAATAAGAACAAATGAGAAGTTGAGTCCAGATAATGGATGGTAGAAATGGATTTGAGCAGTTTATCTAGTTTCGATATCTGAGCTTACCTAAGTTGTTACGATGCTTTTCTAAAGTCTACCTGGCCAAAAGCAAAAACAGACACACAACAGTGAGAGTGAAATAAGATAAAAATGTTACTATGTTACCACTGGATTTACACCTATGCTCATACCCAGGTATTAGACACCTAATATATTTTACCTTATTTAAGACTTAAAATAGAACCTTGAAGTGGGTATGTTTCTAGAGCTCTTATCATTCATGCATCTTTGTTTTTATCATAATGGATTATAGATACACGCTCTGTCTTAGTATTCTTCACTCTTGAATACAAAGGCAACAACTTCAATGTTCTTCCTTGGGTCCATTTCTCACTGTTTATAGCTGGAAGGTTTGTTCAATGATGTATCAGGATAAAATTATTCTCCTCTATCTGATAATATTTTACACTCTAGATCAGGTCCTGCAGATAACTTCTAATAACTTCTACTGTGTTCTTTGCGGGCTGCTTCTTCCCAAGTCTTATGTGTGTCTTCACTGACCCCACACACCCTTAGTCATGATATTAATCATATTTTGTTCTAGTGACCCGAACTCCTGCTCTAACCTTGACATTGTACTCAATATACCTGAGGGATAGAGTCACAGTCTACCTTGTTCACTGCCTAAGATCCTAGTATCTATCAGATATAAGTAAGTATATGAAATTGCATGCTGCTCACCTATTAATTTCCTGAGAAAAAATTTAATTCCATAGCTAAGACCCTTTGAATAACCACTTTACTTCTAACCACGAGGTTGGTGGTTCAAACACAATATTTGCTCCTAGAAAACATTTAAAGGGTACTATGAGTCAGAACTGGCTTCAAGGCACTTAACAACAACAACACAGGTGGGGTTAATGTTCTTCTCATCCCTATTTTTAATTGAGGAAGCTAGGACTTGCTCACCAAGGTCAAATGGTTTTCCCAATATCACTACACAATTATTGATCCTGGATCTCCTAATTTGATCTGGGGATATGCCTGTTTATTCAGCCACAGCAGGAAGACCTTCTCATTACAACCAGCTTTTTATATTTAACCTCCTTTCTAATTTAGGCTCATGTTTTCAGTAGTCTACCTGGTGTTTTAGTTTGTATTCACATCTGAGATATATTTCTAAATGTATGCAGTAAATTTAAGTGAATAAGATGCCTTGCTGAGTTAAAAATCTGCATTATTATGTCCTAAAAGCAGATCAGCAGCACCATTATATGCACATAAAAATAACCTTAGGGTTGTTAATACAAATAATATGTTTTCACACTGTTAATGGACCTTTCAGCACCCACAGCATCTGGAGCAGAAGACAGCTTTGGGTGCTTTTGCTTAGCAGATTTATGGGCCCCTAAGGGAAAGCAAAATTCATTTCTTAAGGAAGTCTGCCCTAAATCTTCAAGGAGAAGAAGCAAATGGCAGTTTCTTAAACAAAGCGTTAGCATCACAGATCCCATAAAGCCCAGAATATGAGGAAGTAATGGAAGGTACAAGTGAGGCAGACTACTTCCTGACCAGAGGAGGAGCATACCAGGGTGCAGTGCCTTTGGTTGTTTAAATGATTACATTCCTGCATGATTTTGTGTACAAAAAAAAAGAGAGAGAGAGAGAGAGAGAGAGAGAGAGAGAGAGAGAGAAGGGGGTGGGGATGAGAGAGGCATTAGAGGCCTCTCTTCTATGCCACTATGCCAAGAAATTTGGAAGACGACTATCTTGCCAACTGATTGGAAAGGATTCATATTTGTGCCCATTCCAAAAGAGGTGACCCAACGGAATGAGGAAATTTGTGGACAATATCTTTGATACCCTATGTGACTAAAGTTTTACTAAAGGTAATAAAGAAATGGCTGCAAGCATACATTGAAAAAGAACTTCAAGAAGTTCAAGCCAGATTCAGAAGAGGATGTGGAATGAGGGATATCATTGCTGACATCTGATGGATCTTGACTGAAAGCAGAGAACACCATAAAGGTGTTTACCTGTGCTTTATTTACTATGCAGATGTTTTCCATTGTGTGGATCATGAAAAGCTAGAGACAACATTGCAAAGTATGAGTATTCTGGAACACTAAACTGTGCTCATGAGGAATCTGTACATGCACCAAGAGGCAGTTATTCAAACAGAACATTGGAACACTGAATGGTTTCAAATTAACAAAGGTGTGCGACAAGGTTGTATTCTTTTACCATACTTATTCAACCTGTATGCTGAGCAAATGATCCGAGAAGCTGGGTTCTTTGAAGAAAAATGTGGCATCAGGATTGGAGGAAGACTCACTCATTAACAACCTGCAATATGCAGATGATACAACCTTGCTTGCTGAAAGTGAAGAGGGCTTAAAGTACTTACTGAAGAAGATCAAAGAACACAGCCTTCAGTATGGATTATATCTCAATGTAAACAAAGCAACAATCTTTACAACTGGACCAATAAACAACATTCTTATCAATAGAGAAAGATTGAAGTTGTCCACGACTTCATTTTCCTTGGATCAACTATCAACACTCACGGTAGCAGCAGTCAAGAAATCAAACGATGTATTGCAATAGGCAAGTCTGCTGCACAAGACATTTTTAAAGTGTTGAAGAGCAAATATGTCAGTTTGAGGACTAAGATGTGCCTGACCCAAGCCATGGTATTTTCAATCACCTTATATGCATGTGAAATCTGGACCGTGAATAAGGAAGACTATAGAAGAATTGATGCATTCGAATTACAGTGTTGGAGGAGATTATTGAAAGTACCATGGGCTGAAAAAATAATCAAGAGATCTGTGTTTGAAAAAATGCAGCCAGAATGTTCCTTGGAGGCCAGGATGGCCAAACTTAGTGTCTCATAGTTTGGACATATTGTCAGGAGGGACCATTTGCTGGAGAAGGATATCATGTTTGGTAAGGTGGAGGGTTAGAGAAAATGAGGAAGATGCCCAGCAAGATGGATTTGCCAAGTGGCAACATCAATCGGCTCAATCGTGGCAACAATTGTGAGGTTGGCCCAGATCTGGGCAGTGTTTTGTTCTGCTGTGTATATGTCACTATGAGTCAGTATTGACTCTATGGCACCTAGCAATAACAATAATGGA
>NW_006409098.1:39347-49687 GCF_000296735.1 Chrysochloris asiatica
TGAAGTCCTTGACAACTTCAATCTTTTCTCCATTGATAAGAATGTTGTTTATTGGTCCAGTGGTGAGGATTTTTGTTTTCCTGACATTGAGATGCAACCCATACCGAAGGCTATGCTCTTTGATCTTCATCAGTAAATGTTTTAAGTCCTCTTCTCTTTCAGCA
Organism: Chrysochloris asiatica; assembly: GCF_000296735.1. Taxonomy (NCBI): domain Eukaryota; kingdom Metazoa; phylum Chordata; class Mammalia; order Afrosoricida; family Chrysochloridae; genus Chrysochloris; species Chrysochloris asiatica. The sequence continues at coordinate 39,512 of NW_006409098.1, forward strand.
AGCAAGGTTGTATCATCTGCATATCACAGGTTGTCAATGAGTCTTCCTCCAATCCTGACACCACGTTTTTCTTAATAGAACCCAGCCTGTCATATTATTTGCTCGGCATACAGGTTGAATAAGTATGGTGAAAGAACACAACCTTGTCGCACATACTAGTGCTTCCTTAACTTTGTTTCATCAAAACAAGTCTCATTGCAACAAAGGTTCAAGGAAAGATAAAGCACTACAGAGCCATTTTGTAAAGAAACATGTGACTAGGACTGAAGGAAATACACAATTATAACCATCTTTACAATATGTGAACCTATTGCTTATAATTAGAAACAGGAGGAAGATTATGAGGATTAGATATGATGTTCAGTAAGTGAAGCAATTGTACAAAGAAGCAATAACATGACTAGTTTAATGGTTTTCACAGAAAATATACTATTGTATCGAATCTCATAACAGATTGATTGCTTATTTTGTAATCATTTAACATTCCTAAGTTTAGGCATATAGCAGCACATACAGAACTTATGATTTTAACAATCTGATATATGGAAGATGTGCCACTGCAGGATAATGCACTGGATCTCAAGGTTGCTTTGAACTGCAATATCGGTGGTTAAAACACACCAGCTGCTCCTCTGAAGTCCTTACTGGGTTGCTGCAAGTCAGAACCAACTGGATGGCACTTAATAAACAACAACATAGTCAGAAAGGAGGAAACATTTTTTTTTTTTTTTAAGTAAGGATTTAAAAGTAAAATAAATTTAGTTTAATACAAGCAAACATTAAGAATGGTAAGAATATAGGAACATGAGAGGATATGAGAAAGGTCATGTGTCCTGAAAGAGAATTATGTATATTTATGTATTGGAAGGTTGGGAGGAAGTAATTATTGATTTTTCTTTGTGGTACTGGATATGCTGAAGCAGAAGATGCTATTGGAGAAGAAAGCAGAAACAAGTTAGCAACAGCCTTCTTCATCAGAAATTGGACTCTGACATCGAGGAAGTGGGTGGACATTGTGAAGTTTTAATCAATGGTGAAACCAAGTGACATATCTGGTTTAGGGAGATCACTCTAGTTGCCTTGAGGAAGATACATCTGAGTGCAGCAAGCCCTATCCAACCCCAAGGGTATCCCAGGGGCATTTGACATCTTCTGACACTGTGTGTCTCAGATTTACTCTACATCAAATTTTCACCCTGAAAGACTGTCCACGTGAGTATCATTAAGCTGTTCCGATGCAGTTTAAACAACTTCCAGCTGAAAATACTTATATATTTTAAGGATGGGCTATTTGATTTTCCTTTTTCTAGTCCCTGAAAGAACAAAAAATAAAAATAATGGTTCCTGACCAGTGCCTCCAGACTCCCTCTATACAAACCTAATTCAATTTAGACCATTAGGTCAAGCCAAATTCTACTCTAAGACTAATTTTGGATGGAGAAATGAATCTCAATTTATTGATATTAATAAAAAAAATTCTTGCTACTGATGCTTAAGTCTAAATTTACCATGCATAAGTACGCTCATTCCATCGTTCTCAAGATCCTATTCCTTTATTTAAGACTATGTATCATTAATGGTAATAGAATGCTTATGTATTATATTTTTCTACCATGACCTTTAATTCAGTAATGGTATCCTGTGTTCAACATCCTCTTCGAAATACAGTTACAACCTGTGGAAGTTCTCCATCAATGTATGGTTGCAGCCATTTTAGGATTACCTTTAGTAAAACTTTAATCACATGGTACATCAATCTGGTGATTTCTGCATTCCATTGTGTCACCTCTCCTTGGAATGGGCACAAATATGGCTCTCTACCACTTTGTCAGGTCTTCCAATTTTCTTAGCATAGATGAGTGAGTGCCACAAGAGGCCCATCAGTTTGTTGAAAGATTTCAATATCTATTCCATCAATTGCCATTAATATTCTATTCCATCAAATCCACCACTCGTCTGTCAGTATGCTGCACTGTGGTGGCTTGTAAGATGCTGTGATTCTGAAAGCTATGCCAACGGTATTTTAAATACCAGAAGCATCACTCATGGTGGAGAGGTTTCAGATGAGCTTTCAAATAAAGACAGACTAGGAAGAAGGAGTGTTGAACTACTTCTGAGTATTTAGTCACTGAAAACCTTATGAATAGCAGAGAAACACTGTCAGATATAGTGCCAGAAAATGAGCCCTTCATGTTGGAAGGCACTCAAAATGTGACAGGAGAAGAGCTGCCTCCTCAAAGTAGAGTTGACTGTGATTATGTGAATGGCATTAAGGTCGTGGGAGAAAACCCTGTGGGACCTTCATTTTCTGATGGGGCACAACTCAAAATGAAGAGAAACAGCTGTAAACATCCATTGAAAATCGGAACATGGAATGTACAAAGTATCAATCTGGGAATATTGGGAGTCAAAAAATGAAATGGAATGTATAAACATTGATATCTTAGGCATTAGTGAGCTGAAATGGACTGGTATTGGCTATTTTGAATCTGATTACAACATGGTTTACTAGGCCGGAAATGACAAATTGAAGAGGAATGATGCTGCATTCATTGTCAAAAAGAACATATTCAGATCAGTCATGAGGTACAACACTGTCTGTGATAGGATAATAACCATGCGCCTACAGGGAAGACCAGTTCAGACCACTATTATTCAAATTTATGCACTAACCACTAAAGCCAGTAAGGATGAAATAAAAGAATTTTACCAAATTCTTCAATCAGATATTGCTAAAACATGCAATCAAGATGTATTGATCAGTACTGGTGATTGTAATGCAAAGGTTGTGAGCAAAGAGGAAGGCTCAGAACTTGGATAAGATGGCCTTGGTGATAGAAATGATGCTGGAGAATGCATGATAGAACTCTGGAAATCAATTATTTTTCTTTTCAAATACCTTCTTTAGACAGCATAAGAGATGAATATACACATGGAACTCACCAGGTGGAATAAATAGAAATCAAATTGATTACATCTGTGGAAAGAGACAATGGAAAAGCTCCATATCATCAGTCAAAACAAGGCCAGGGCAAACTGTGGAACAGACCATCAATTGCTCATATGTAAATTCAAACTGAAGCTGAAGAAAATGAAAACAAGCCCATGAGAGCCAAAATATAACTTTGAATAGATCCCATCTGAATTTTGGGATCATCGGAAGAACGGATGTGATACATTATACACTAAAGACAAAAATTCCAGAAGAGTTGTGAGATGACATCAAGAACATCATACAGGAAGAAAGCAAAAAGTCATTAAGAAGAAAAGAAAGAAGGAAAAGGTTAAAATGGATGCCAGAAGAGACACTGAAACTTGCTCTCCAGCGTAGAGATGCTAAAGAAAATGGAAGAAATGTGGAGGTCCAAGAGCTGAACAGAAATTTCAAAGATCAGCTTGATAAGATAAAAACAAATTTACAACAAAATGTGCAAAGATCTGGAATCAGAAAACCAAAAAGGAAGAACATGCTCAGCATTTCTTGAGCTGAGGGAACTGAAAAAAAAATTCAAGCCTTGATTTTCATTACTGAAAGATCCTATGGGCAAATTACTGATGCAGAAAGCATCAAGAGAAGATGGAAAGAATACACAGAGTCACTGTACCAAAAGCAAATGGTTAATATTTAAACATTTCAAGAGATAGCATATGATCAAGAGCCAATGAGACTGAAGGATGAAGTCCAAGGTGCATTGAAGGAATTGGCAAAGAACAAGGCACCAGGAATTGATGGAATAAAAATTGAAATCTTTCAAGAAATATATGCGGACTTTGTGGTTCACTTGAATATGCAGTTCAACCCAAACTTTTGTAAAAAAGTCCTAAGGAATCAACAAAAACTATTATAATAAATAAGTGCATTTAATCAGTTTTCAGTACTATCCTGTGAGCCATGAGTACATTTACTAATATAGGAAAGCCTTGAGGAGGGAAAGATTTGAAAAAAGTGTTAACAAAGGAATTCAGGTTTCCAATTTGGAAATGTTATTTAGTGGAAATAACAATTCTGTAAACTGACTGATAAGGAAGATAGTAGAAGAATTGATGCCTTTGAATTGTGGTGTTGGAGGAGAATACTAAAAGTGCCATGGACTGCCAAAAGGATCAATAGATCTGTTTTGGAAGAAGTGCAGCCAGAGTGCTCCTTGGAGGTCAGGATGGCTAAGCTTCATCTCTCATACTTTGGACATATTATCAGGAGGGAACAGTTGCTGGAGAAGGATGTCATGCTGGGTAAGATGGAGGGTCAGAGAAACAGAGGAAGACCCCCAAAGAGATGGATCAGTCAGGTGACATCATTGATGGCGTCAAGTGTGGCAGCGGTAGTGAGGTTGGCCCAGGATCGGACATTGTCTCATTCTGCTGTGCATGGAGTAGCTATGAGTCGGTTCCGACTCGATGGCACCTGACAACAACAACAACAACAACAACAACAACAACAACAACAACAACAACATATTCAATGTCTAGTAAGCGTTGGTAGCACAGGTTACTAACCTTAAGGTCAACAGTTTGAAATCACCAGCCATTCCAAGGGAGAAAGATGGGATTTTCTGCTCCTGTAAAGATATACAGCCTCAGAAACCCTGTACAGGGTGACTATGAGTCTAAATTGACTCCATGACCCATAACCACCAACATCATTCAATATCTGGGGGAACTGGTAGTTCAGTGGTAGAATTCTTGCCTATCATATGACCCTAGTTTAATTCCGAGTCAAAGCGCTTCATGTACAGCCACTATCAATCCGTCAGTTGCTGTAATGTTCACACTTGCATATTTCCATGATACTGAACAGGTTTCAGGGAAGCTTGCAGTCTAAGAGATCCCAAAGGAAAATAAACAAATAAATAAGACTTGCAACTTACTTTTGAAAATCAGCCCATGAAAGCATGATAGATTGCAAAGGTCTGATCCACAATCAGCCATGAACTGACACACAGGACAGGACAGGATTTTTTTCCATTGTGTATTGGGTGGTCATGAATCAGGGCTGAAATGGTAGCTCAGGATGTCAACAACAAATAAGCATCAGTCTGTTAACAATCCATGAGAACAAAGCTTTTCCAAGTAGCTCAGTTCACCACATATATATGTGTTAATTATGAAGCATGAGATTTAAGAGGATTGTTCTCTGAGCTAGGGAGGGAAGCACAATCTTCCTGTGGTAGATGCTCTGGCTTAAGTCTGAATGAAGAGCAGCAATTTGCTAATGTTGCAGGCAGAAGTGCATGCCACAATCCTCTTTCCAAGACAAAATTTGTATTTTATAAGACTGAGAAGAAAATAGCAGAACAACTGTGTACAATACTTTGTGAATTTAATGTGCCATAAAATTGTCTGTTCCACCATTATTGTTATTCATGTGAGCATTATTACTCCTTCAGTCCATGCACTCTGACTATTAAAACTGGATTTTAAAACCAATATGTGTAACAGAAGAGTGTTGCTTGAGAGTGAAATAAAAAGACAGAAATACAAATCTGGCACACTTTCTATATTATGGCATGTTTAATAATTATTGCCCACATGGTGATTCAGAAGTGGGACAAGGAATGAGACCTAGTAGATTAGTAGTCTAGATTTGAACATATTGTGAATTACCTCTGTGACCTAGGCAAGGCTCTTTCTCTCTTTAGTCTGTAAGTTGACCATCTGTAAAGGGATTGAATAACATATACTCTTGCAAGTCCTTTTCCCCTTTAACATTATATACAATCACTTGAATTGTACTGATGTAAGCATATCAGGAAGAACTCATTAAATACATTTTATAAGCACATAGCAAAGCCAGTGGAAAAAGTTAGAAAAAGTGGTTGCTATGAAATTAAGTCATGTGCAACTGTGAGGGGCACCCAGCACAGCTGGCCCTGGACACAAGACTACATACGGCTGGAGCATTGCTCTATATACATCTGGCCCTGAGTGATGTCAAGTTACGGAGAAAGAAAATGTTACTTAGACTGGTCTGGACTCAAGCTGTTTTATGTTTGATGACTATGAATTTCAAGACCTCATACTGGGCAGAACAGTCTCTCCTGACTAGAAAACTCTATCTATAACAATAGTACCAATAATAACAGGCTTAATGATAGCATTCATCATTACGGATATAGCAGATTTTTTGTTTGTTTACCATATTTAATAAAAGGCTACTGTTTAAAGCACTTTGTTTGCATACATGTTTATAACCTTTACAATTCTAAGAAATAGATACTACTCATATTGCTTGAGGACTAGGGTGTGCCTGACCAAAGCCATGATATTTTCAATAACCTCATATTCATCTGAAAGCTGGACAGTGAATAAGGAAGAATTATTGCTTTTGAGTTATGGTGTTGGAGGAGAATATTGACAGTGCCATGGGCTGCCAAAAGAACCAACAGATCTGTGTTGGAAGAAGTGCAGCCAGTGCTCCTTGGAAACCAGGATAGCTAAACATCGTCTCTCATACTTCAGACATATTGTCAGGAAGGACCAGTCACTGGAGAAGTATATCATGCTTGGTAAGGTGGAGGGTCAGAGAAAAAGAGGAAGACCCCCAGTGAGATGGATTGGCAAAGTGGCAGCATCAATGAGCTCAAGGGTATCAACAATTATGAGGTTGACCCAGGATCAGTCAGTGTTTTGTTCTGTTGGGAATAGGGTTGCTATGAGTCACTACCAACTCAATGACACCTAACAACAAAAACAGCAACATATTGCTATCTCAAATTTAGAAATGAAGAACATCAGAAACAGAGGAATTAAGTTACAGTCCACAGTTATACATCAGTAAGTATTAAAATTTGTATTTGAATTCAAGCAATATCACTCCATAGTCTGGGGCTGAATTCACTATGTTATCACAAATGAAACACACATACATAAAAATGCACACACACACCGCTTCAGAGAAACATTTATTATAACATAATAGTATTATCAAATATGTAATGCATACTATCATTAGATAACTATTCTGCTGACCAAGATTCAAATATTTTTATTTATCTAATGTGAATTCCATTTTATGGCACCACAACTTTCTTCTGGTTTGACTTAAGGACCTGTTGAAATGCCACGTGTTCCATAAAGCATCACTGGGTCCTACAGGATAAACTCTTCCCCTGTCTCTATTTGGCTAGCACTTTGAGCTCATATTAACAATCCTACTCTTGTCAGAGTTAGGTGTCTCAGTGATAGTTGATAAATCTATTCTGTGTATTAAATGGAAAGAACTTGGTTTCAATATTAGTAACTTATACATCTTATGCATGGTCAGATGTTCTACTTTTCTGAAATTCAGAAAGGGTTCATAAGAACCTGGTGGATGAATGAAAATATAAAATATGTTTTCTCTATCAATCCTCATAACAATCCTACAAGCAAAATAAGGTAGTACCCATAATTTATATTCCCTAATAAAAAACAAAAACAAACTCAGAGAAGCAAACTGGTTGGGGTGCAATGAATCACTTTCATGTTGCCTTTCTTGCCATGGTCTTGTAACTCCCATAAAACAATTGCCTGGGACTGTGCAAATTGAGTTATTTTTGATCGGCCAAGAAAGTTGGTCAATTCTTGTTTTTGGTCATGTGTTGAAATTAACAAGGGTTAGGTTTACATATCCATCACTCATCTGACAGGTTGTCGTACTGTGGTGGCTTGTGAGTTGCTGTGATTCTGAAAGTTATGTCAATGGTCTTTTTAATACCAGCAGGATCACCTATGGTGGACAGGTTTCAGATGAGCTTCCAGATGAAGACAGACTAGGAAGAAGGAGTAATGAAATACTTCAGAAATTGTCACAGAAAACCTTATGAATAGCTCAGAAACACTGTCAGATATAGTGCCGGAAACTGAGCCCCTCAGTGGGAAGGCACTCAAAATGCAACAGGGAAAGAGCTGCTTACTCAAAGTAGAGTTGTCTGTGATGATGTGAATGGAGTAAAGCCCATGGAAGAAGAGCTCACAGGACCTTCAATTGCTGATGGGGTACAACACATAATGAAGAGAAACTGCTGTAAATATCCATTGAAAATCGGACTGTGGATTGTATAAAGTATAAGTCTGGAAAAATTAGAAGTTGTCCAAAATGAAATGGAATGCATAAACATCAAAATCTTAGGCATTAATGAGCTGAGAAAGACTGGTATTGGCCATTTTTAATCTGATGACCACATGGTTTACTATGTGTCTGAAATGACAAATTGAATAGGAATGGTGTTGCATTCATTGTCATAAAGAACATATCCATGTCAGTCATGAGGTACAACGCTGTCTGTGATAAGATAGTATCCTCACAAGGAGCTCTGGTAGCGTAGTGGTTACAAATCGGGCTGTGAATTGCAAGGTCATCAGTTTGAAACTACCAGCTGTTCTGCAGAAGAAAGATGAGGTTTTCTGATCCTGTAAAGATTTACAACCTTGAGACCCTGTACGGGGTCACTATGAGTTGGAACTGACTCCACGGCACATAACCACCATGGACCTGCAGGGAAACCCAGTTGATACCACTATTATTCAAATTTACGCACCAACCACTACAGCTAGTTAGGATGAAATAGAAGAATTTTACCAACTTCTTCAATCAGAAATTGATAAAACATGCAATAAGATGTAATGATCATTACTGTTGATTAGAATGCAAAGGTTGGGAGCAAAGAGGAAAGATCAGTAGTTGCAAAATATGGCCTAGGTGATAGAAATGATGCTGGAGAATACATGATAGAATTCTGAAAAATCAATGATTTGTTCCTTTCAAATACCTTCTTTAGACAGCATAAGAGATAACTATAAACATGGACCTTACCAGATGGAATACATAGAAATCAAACTGACTACATCTGCAGAAAAAGAAGATGGGAGAGCTCCATATTATCAGTGAAAACAAGGCCAGGAGTAGACTGTGGAATACACCATCAACTACTCATATGCAAATTCAAACTGAAGCTGAAGAAAATGAAAACAAGTCCATTAGAACCATAATATATCCTTGAATATATCCCACCTGAATTTAGAGATCATATGAAGAACAGATTTGATATATTAAACACAAAATACTGAAAACCAGAAGAGTTGTCAGATGATCTCATGAACATCACACATAAAGCAAAAAGTCATTAAGAAGAAAAGAAAGAAAGAAAAGGGCAAAATGGATGACAGAAGAGACACTGAAATTTGCTTTCCAGTGTAGACATACTAAGACAAATGGAAGAAATTAGGAGGTCTAAGAGCTGAACAGAAAATTTCAAAGATCAGCTTGAGAACACAAAACCAATTATAACAAAATGTGCAAAGATCTGGAATCAGAAAATGAAAAAGGAAGAGCATGCTCAGCATTTCTCAAGCTGGGGGAACTAAAGAAATAATTCAGGTCTCATCTTTCATTATTGAAAGATTCTCTGGGCAAATTATTGAAAGATGCAGAAAGCATCAAAAGAATATTGAAGGAATACAGAGTCACTGTACTAAAAGGAAATAGTTAATATTCAACCATTTCAAGAGGTAGCATATGATCAAGAGCCAATGATACAGAACGATGAAGTCCAAGTGTCATTGAAGGAATTGGAAAAAATCAAGGCACCTGGAATTGATGGAATAAAAATTAAAATCTTTCAAGAAAGTGAGGCAGCACAGGGGGCACTAACTCATCTCTGCCAAGAAATTTGGAGGACAACTATCTGTCTGACTGATTGGAATAGATCCATATTTGTGCCCATTCCAAAGAGAGGTGACTCAATGGAATGCGGAAATCATTGGACAATCTCTTTGATATCCCATGTGAGTAAAGTGTTACTAAAGTTAATACAGAAATGGCTACAATCATACATTGACAGAGAACTTCCAGAGGTTCAAGGTAGATTCATAAGAGGCCATGGAACAAAGGATATCATTGCTGATGTCTGATAGATCTTGGCTGAAAGCAGAGAATATCACAAAGATATTTACCTGTGCTTTATTGACTACACAAATGCTTTCGAGTCATTGGATCATGATAAACTATGGAAAACATTGCGAAGTATGAGTATTCCTGAACATTTAATTATGCTCATGAGGAATCTGTACCTGGACCAATAAGCAGTTGTTCGAACAGAACATGGGAACACTGAATGGTAAAAAATTAAGAAAAGTGTGCAACAAGGATGTATTCTTTGACCATACTTATTTAATCCATATGCTGAGCAAATAATC